>NC_088410.1:3704233-3846107 GCF_034236695.1 Oncorhynchus nerka | reverse complement strand
CCAGCTACTGCTAACGTTGACTAGACTACCAGCTACCACTAGACTGCCATCTAGCTACGTTGACTAGACTACCAGCTACTGCTAACGTTGACTAGACTACCAGCTACCGCTAACTAGACTACCAGCTACTGCTAACGTTGACTAGACTACCAGCTACCGCTAACTAGACTACCAGCTACTGCTAACGTTGACTAGACTACCAGCTACTGCTAACGTTGACTAGACTACCAGCTACCGCTAACTAGACTACCAGCTACTGCTAACGTTGACTAGACTACCAGCTACTGCTAACGTTGACTAGACTACCAGCTACCGCTAACTAGACTACCAGCTACTGCTAACGTTGACTAGACTACCAGCTACCGCTAACTAGACTACCAGCTACCGCTACTGCTAACTAGACTACCAGCTACTGCTAACGTTGACTAGACTACCAGCTACCGCTAACTAGACTACCAGCTACTGCTAACGTTGACTAGACTACCAGCTACCGCTAACTAGACTACCAGCTACTGCTAACGTTGACTAGACGTTGATTAGACTACCAGCTACCGCTAACGTACTAGACTACCAGCTACCGCTAACGACTGCTACTAACGACTACCAGCTACCGCTAACTAGACTACCAGCTACTGCTAACGTTGACTAGACTACCAGCTACCGCTAACTAGACTACCAGCTACTGCTAACGTTGACTAGACTACCAGCTACTGCTAACGTTGACTAGACTACCAGCTACCGCTAACGTTGACTAGACTACCAGCTAACGTTGACTAGACTACCAGCTACCGCTAACTAGACTACCAGCTACTGCTAACGTTGACTAGACTACCAGCTACCGCTAACTAGACTACCAGCTACCTAACGCTACCGCTAACGTTGACTAGACTACCAGCTACTGCTAACGTTGACAGCTACTACTGCTAACGTTGACTAGACTACCAGCTACCGCTAACGTTGACTAGACTACCAGCTACTGCTAACGTTGACTAGACTACCAGCTACTGCTAACGTTGACTAGACTACCAGCTACCGCTAACTAGACTACCAGCTACCGCTAACTAGACTACCAGCTACTGCTAACGTTGACTAGACTACCAGCTACCGCTAACTAGACTACCAGCTACCGCTACTGCTAACTAGACTACCAGCTACTGCTAACGTTGACTAGACTACCAGCTACCGCTAACTAGACTACCAGCTACTGCTAACGTTGACTAGACTACCAGCTACTGCTAACGTTGACTAGACTACCAGCTACCGCTAACGTTGACTAGACTACCAGCTACCAATAACGACTGACCAGCTACTAACGTTGACTAGACTACCAGCTAACGTTGACTAGACTACCAGCTACCGATAACTAGACTACCAGCTACTGCTAACGTTGACTAGACTACCAGCTACCGCTAACGTTGACTAGACTACCAGCTACTGCTAACGTTGACTACACTACCAGCTACTACTAACTAACTAGACTACCAGCTACTACCAGCTACTGCTAACGTTGACTAGACTACCAGCTACTAACTAGACCCAGCTAACTTGACTAGACTACCATCTACTGCTAACGTTGACTAGACTACCAGCTACTGCTAACGTTGACTAGACTACCAGCTACTGCTAACGTTGACTAGACTACCAGCTACCGCTAACTAGACTACCAGCTACTGCTAACGTTGACTAGACTACCAGCTACTGCTAACTTTGACTAACTAGACTACCAGCTACTGCTAACGTTGACTAGACTACCAGCTACCGCTAACTAGACTACCAGCTACTGCTAACGTTGACTAGACTACCAGCTACTGCTAACGTTGAGACTACCAGCTACTGCTAACGTGACTAGACTACCAGCTACCAATAACTAGACAGCTACTGCTAACGTTGACTAGACTACCAGCTACCGCTAACGTTAGACTACCAGCTACTGCTAACGTTGACTAGACTACCAGCTACAACGCTACTACCAGCTACCGCTAACGTTGACTAGACTACCAGCTACCGCTAACGTTGACTAGACTACCAGCTACCGCTAACGTTGACTAGACTACCAGCTACCGCTAACGTTGACTAGACTACCAGCTACCGCTAACTAGACTACCAGCTACTGCTAACGTTGACTAGACTACCAGCTACTGCTAACGTTGACTAGACTACCAGCTACCGCTAACTAGACTACCAGCTACTGCTAACGTTGACTAGACTACCAGCTACTGCTAACGTTGACTAGACTACCAGCTACCGCTAACGTTGACTAGACTACCAGCTACCGCTAACGTTGACTAGACTACCAGCTACTGCTAACGTTGACTAGACTACTAGCTACTGCTAACGTTGACTAGACTACCAGCTACTGCTAACGTTGACTAGACTACCAGCTACTACCAGCTACCGCTAACGTTGACTAGACTACCAGCTACCGCTAACGTTGACTAGACTACCAGCTACCGCTAACGTAACTAGACTACCAGCTACTGCTAACGTTGACTAGACTACCAGCTACTGCTAACTAGACTACCAGCTACTGCTAACGTTGACTAGACTACCAGCTACTGCTAACGTTGACTAGACTACCAGCTACCGCTAACTAGACTACCAGCTACTGCTAACGTTGACTAGACTACCAGCTACCGCTAACTAGACTACCAGCTACTGCTAACGTTGACTAGACTACCAGCTACCGCTAACTAGACTACCAGCTACCGCTACTGCTAACTAGACTACCAGCTACCGCTAACGTTGACTAGACTACCAGCTACTGCTAACGTTGACTAGACTACCAGCTAGCTAACTAGACTACCAGCTACTGCTAACGTTGACTAGACTACCAGCTACCGCTAACGTTGAGACTACCAGCTACTGCTAACGTTGACTAGACTACCAGCTACCGAACTAGACTACCAGCTACCGCTAACGTTGACTAGACTACTTACCGCTAACTGACTACCATCTACTGCTAACGTTGACTAGACTACTAGCTACTGCTAACGTTGACTAGACTACCAGCTACCGCTAACGTTGACTAGACTACCAGCTACTGCTAACGTTGACTAGACTACCAGCTACCGCTAACTAGACTACCAGCTACTGCTAACGTTGACTAGACTACTAGCTACTGCTAACGTTGACTAGACTACCAGCTACTGCTAACGTTGACTAGACTACCAGCTACCGCTAACGTTGACTAGACTACCAGCTACTGCTAACGTTGACTAGACTACCAGCTACTGCTAACGTTGACTAGACTACCAGCGCTAACTAGACTACCAGCTACTGCTAACGTTGACTAGACTACCAGCTACCGCTAACGTAACTAGACTACCAGCTACTGCTAACGTTGACTAGACTACCAGCTACCGCTAACGTTGACTAGACTACCAGCTACTGCTAACGTTGACTAGACTACCAGCTACCATCTACTGCTAACGTTGACTAGACTACCAGCTACTGCTAACGTTGACTAGACTACCAGCTACCGCTAACTAGACTACCAGCTACTGCTAACGTTGACTAGACTACCAGCTACCGCTCTGGACTAGACTACCAGCTACTGCTAACGTTGACTAGACTACCAGCTACCGCTAACTAGACTACCAGCTACCGCTAACGTTGACTAGACTACCAGCTACCGCTAACTAGACTACCAGCTACTGCTAACGTTGACTAGACTACCAGCTACCGCTAACTAGACTACCAGCTACCGCTAACGTTGACTAGACTACCAGCTACTGCTAACGTTGACTAGACTACCAGCTACCGCTAACTAGACTACCAGCTACTGCTAACGTTGACTAGACTACCAGCTACCGCTAACGTTGACTGACTACCAGCTCTGCTAACTAGACTACCAGCTACTGCTAACGTTGACTAGACTACCAGCTACCGCTAACTAGACTACCAGCTACTGCTAACGTTGACTAGACTACTAGCTACTGCTAACGTTGACTAGACTACCAGCTACCGCTAACGTTGACTAGACTACCAGCTACCGCTAACGTTGACTAGACTACCAGCTACTGCTAACGATTGACTAGACTACCAGCTACTGCGCAACGTTGACTAGACTACTAGCTACCGCTAACTGACTACCAGCTACTGCTAACGTTGACTAGACTACCAGCTACTGCTAACCTAGCTACTGCTAACGTTGACTAGACTACCAGCTACCGCTAACGTTACGCTGAACGTTGAGACTACCAGCTACTGCTAACGTTGACTAGACTACCAGCTACTGCTAACGTTGACTAGACTACCAGCTACCGTTGACTAGACTACCAGCTACTGCTAACTGACTACCAGCTACTGCTAACTGCTAACTACTAGTTACCGTACTGCTAACTAACTTGACTAGACTACCAGCTACTGCTAACGTTGACTAGACTACCAGCTACTGCTAACGTTGACTAGACTACCAGCTACCGCTAACTAGACTACCAGCTACTGCTAACGTTGACTAGACTACCAGCTACTGCTAACGTTGACTAGACTACCAGCTACCGCTAACGTTGACTAGACTACCAGCTACTGCTAACGTTGACTAGACTACCAGCTACTGCTAACGTTGACTAGACTACCAGCTACCGCTAACTAGACTACCAGCTACTGCTAACGTTGACTAGACTACCAGCTACTGCTAACTAGACTACCAGCTACTGCTAACGTTGACTAGACTACCAGCTACTGCTAACGTTGACTAGACTACCAGCTACTGCTAACGTTGACTAGACTACCAGCTACTGCTAACGTTGACTAGACTACCAGCTACCGCTAACTAGACTACCATCTACTGCTAACGTTGACTAGACTACTAGCTACTGCTAACGTTGACTAGACTACCAGCTACTGCTAACGTTGACTAGACTACCAGCTACTGCTAACGTTGACTAGACTACCAGCTACTGCTAACGTTGACTAGACTACCAGCTACCGCTAACGCTAGCTACTAACGTTGACTAGACTACCAGCTACTGCTAACGTTGACTAGACTACCAGCTACTGCTAACTAGACTACCAGCTACTAACGTTGACTAGACTACCAGCTACCGCTAACTGAGACTACCAGCTACCGCTAACGTTGACTAGACTACCAGCTACCGCTAACTAGACTACCAGCTACTGCCGCGTGACTAGACTACCAGCTACTGCTAACGTTGACTAGACTACCAGCTACTGCTAACGTTGACTAGACTACCAGCTACTGCTAACGTTGACTAGACTACCAGCTACTGCTAACGTTGACTAGACTACCAGCTACCGCTACTGCTAACAGCTTGACTAGACTACCAGCTACCGCTAACTAGACTACCAGCTACTGCTAACGCTTGACTAGACTACCAGCTACTGCTAACGTTGACTAGACTACCAGCTACCGCTAACTAGACTACCAGCTACAATTAACTTCTGACTACTGACTACCAGCTACCGCTAACTAGACTACCAGCTACTGCTAACGTTGACTAGACTACCAGCTACTGCTAACGTTGACTAGACTACCAGCTACCGCTAACGTTGACTAGACTACCAGCTACCGCTAACGTTGACTAGACTACCAGCTACTGCTAACGTTGACTAGACTACCAGCTACCGCTAACTAGACTACCAGCTACCAGCTAGACTACTAGCTAACGTTGACTAGACTACTAGCTACTGCTAACGTTGACTAGACTACCAGCTACTGCTAACGTTGACTAGACTACCAGCTACTGCTAACGTTGACTAGACTACCAGCTACTGCTAACGTTGACTAGACTACCAGCTACCGCGTTGACTAGACTACCAGCTACTGCTAACGTTGACTAGACTACCAGCTACCGCTAACTACCAGCTACTGCTAACGTTAGACTAGACTACCAGCTACTGCTAACTAGACTACCAGCTACTGCTAACGTTGACTAGACTACCAGCTACCGCTAACTTGACTAGACTACCAGCTACCGCTAACGTTGACTAGACTACCAGCTACCGCTAACCAGCTACTAGACTTGACTACCACTACCGTAACTAGACTACCAGCTACGCTAACTAGACTACCAGCTACTGCTAACGTTGACTAGACTACCAGCTACTGCTAACTAGACTTACTGCTAACGTTGAGACTACCAGCTACTGCTAACGTTGACTACCAGCTACTGCTAACGTTGACTACCACTACTGCTACTACTAGCTACTGCTAACGTTGACTAGACTACTAGCTACCGCTAACGTTGATTAGACTACCAGCTACCGCTAACGTTGACTAGACTACCAGCTACTGCTAACGTTGACTAGACTACCAGCTACTGCTAACGTTGACTAGACTACCAGCTACTGCTAACGACTACCAGCTACTGCTAACGTAGACTACCAGCTACCGCTAACGTTGACTAGACTACCAGCTACCGCTAACGTTGACAGACTACCAGCTACCGCGTACTAGACTACCAGCTACTGCTAACGTTGACTAGACTAGACTAACAGCTACCAGCTACTGCTAACGTTGACTAGACTACCAGCTACTGCTAACGTTGACTAGACTACCAGCTACTGCTAACGTTGACTAGACTACCAGCTACTGCTAACGTTGACTAGACTACCAGCTACTGACTAACGTTGACTAGCTACTAACTAGACTACCAGCTACTGCTAACGTTGACTAGACTACCAGCTACTGCTAACGTTGACTAGACTACCAGCTACTGCTAACGTTGACTAGACTACCAGCTACTAACTAGACTACCAGCTACTGCTAACGTTGACTAGACTACCAGCTAGACTAGACTACCAGCTACTGCTAACGTTGACTAGACTACCAGCTACCGCTAACTAGACTACCAGCTACTGCTAACGTTGACTAGACTACCAGCTACTGCTAACGTTGACTAGACTACCAGCTACTGCTAACGTTGACTAGACTACCAGCTACCGCTAACTAGACTACCAGCTACTGCTAACGTTGACTAGACTACCAGCTACCGCTAACTTGACTAGACTACCAGCTAACGTTGACTAGACTACCAGCTACTGCTAACTAGACTACCAGCTACTGCTAACGTTGACTAGACTACCAGCTACTGCTAACGACTACCAGCTGGACTAGACTACCAGCTACCGCTAACGTTGACTAGACTACCAGCTACTGCTAACGACTACCAGCTACTGCTAACGTTGACTAGACTACCAGCTACTGCTAACGTTGACTAGACTACCAGCTACTGCTAACGTTGACTAGACTACCAGCTACTGCTAACGTTGACTAGACTACCAGCTACCGCTAACTAGACTACCAGCTACTGCTAACGTTGACTAGACTACCAGCTACTGCTAACGTTGACTAGACTACCAGCTACTGCTAACGTTGACTGACTACCAGCTACCGCTAACGTTGAGACTACCAGCTACCGCTACCAGCTACCGCTAACGTTGACTAGACTACCAGCTACTGCTAACGTTGACTAGACTACCAGCTAACTAGACTACCAGCTACCGCTAACTAGACTACCAGCTACTGCTAACGTTGACTAGACTACCAGCTACTGCTAACGTTGACTAGACTACCAGCTACTGCTAACGTTGACTAGACTACCAGCTACTGCTAACGTTGACTAGACTACCAGCTACTGCTAACGTTGACTAGACTACCAGCTACTGCTAACTAGACTACCAGCTACTGCTAACGTTGACTAGACTACCAGCTACTGCTAACTAGACTACCAGCTACTGCTAACGTTGACTTGACTACTGAACTTGACTAGACTACTGCTAACGTTGACTAGACTACCAGCTACTGCTAACGTTGACTAGACTACCAGCTACTGCTAACGTTGACTAGACTACTAGCTACTGCTAACGTTGACTAGACTACCAGCTACCGCTAACGTTGACTAGACTACCAGCTACTGCTAACGTTGACTAGACTACCAGCTACTGCTAACGTTGACTAGACTACCAGCTACTGCTAACTAGACTACCAGCTACTGACTAGACTACCAGCTACTGCTAACTAGACTACCAGCTACTTAACGACTAGACTACCAGCTACTGCTAACGTTGACTAGACTACCAGCTACTGCTAACGTTGACTAGACTACCAGCTACTGCTAACGTTGACTAGACTACCAGCTACTGCTAACGTTGACTAGACTACCAGCTACCGCTAACTAGACTACCAGCTACTGCTAACGTTGACTAGACTACCAGCTACCGCTAACTAGACTACCAGCTACCGCTAACGTTGACTAGACTACCAGCTACCGCTAACGTTGACTAGACTACCAGCTACCGCTAACGTTGACTAGACTACCAGCTACTGCTAACGTTGACTAGACTACCAGCTACTAACTAGACTACCAGCTACTGACGTTGACTAGACTACCAGCTACTGCTAACGTTGACTAGACTACCAGCTACTGCTAACGTTGACTAGACTACCAGCTACCGCTAACTAGACTACCAGCTAGACTACTAGACTACCAGCTACTAACTAGACTACCAGCTACTGCTAACGTTGACTAGACTACCAGCTACCGCTAACTAGACTACCAGCTACTAGACTACCAGCTACCTACCGCTAACGTTGACTAGACTACCAGCTACCGCTAACGTTGACTAGACTACCAGCTACCGCTAACTAGACTACCAGCTACTGCTAACGTTGACTAGACTACCAGCTACTAACTAGACTACCAGCTACTGCTAACGTTGACTAGACTACTGCTACTGCTAACGTTGACTAGACTACCAGCTACTGCTAACGTTGACTAGACTAGAGACTACCAGCTACTGCTAACGTTGACTAGACTACCAGCTACTGCTAACGTTGACTAGACTACCAGCTACTGCTAACGTTGACTAGACTACCAGCTACTGCTACCAGCTGACTAGACTACCAGCTACTGCTAACGTTGACTAGACTACCAGCTACCAGCTACTACCAGCTACCGCTTGAACTAGACTACCAGCTACTGCTAACGTTGACTAGACTACCAGCTACCTAACTAGACTACCAGCTACTGCTAACGTTGACTAGACTACCAGCTACTGCTAACGTTGACTAGACTACCAGCTACTGCTAACGTTGACTAGACTACCAGCTACTGCTAACGTTGACTAGACTACCAGCTACTGCTAACGTTGACTAGACTACCAGCTACTGCTAACGTTGACTAGACTACCAGCTACCAACTAGCTACCACTACCAGCTAACGTTGACTAGACTACCAGCTACTGCTAACGTTGACTAGACTACCAGCTACTGCTAACGTTGACTAGACTAGACTACCAGCTACCGCTAACGTTGACTAGACTACCAGCTACCGCTAACTAGACTAGACTACTAGTTGCAGCTACTGCTAACGTTGACTAGACTACCAGCTACCGCTAACGTTGACTACCAGCTACTGCTAACGTTGACTAGACTACCAGCTACTGCTAACGTTGACTAGACTACCAGCTACTGCTAACGTTGACTAGACTACCAGCTACTGCTAACGTTGACTAGACTACCAGCTACTGCTAACGTTGACTAGACTACCAGCTACTGCTAACGTTGACTAGACTACCAGCTACTAACGTTGACTAGACTACCAGACTACCTACCAGCTACTGCTAACGTTGACTAGACTACCAGCTACTGCTAACGTTGACTAGACTACCAGCTACCGCTAACTAGACTACCAGCTACTGCTAACGTTGACTAGACTACCAGCTACCGCTAACGTTGACTAGACTACCAGCTACTGCTAACGTTGACTAGACTACCAGCTACTGCTAACGTTGACTAGACTACCAGCTACTGCTAACGTTGACTAGACTACTAGTTACCGATAACTAGACTACCAGCTACTGCTAACGTTGACTAGACTACCAGCTACTGCTAACGTTGACTAGACTACCAGCTACCGCTAACGTTGACTAGACTACCAGCTACCGCTAACGTTGATTAGACTACCAGCTACCGCTAACGTTGACTAGACTACCAGCTACTGCTAACGTTGACTAGACTACCAGCTACCGCTAACTAGACTACCAGCTACTGCTAACGTTGACTAGACTACCAGCTACCGCTAACGTTGACTAGACTACCAGCTACTGCTAACGTTGACTAGACTACCAGCTACCGCTAACGTTGAGACTACCAGCTACTGCTAACGTTGACTAGACTACCAGCTACTGCTAACGTTGACTAGACTACCAGCTACCGCTAACTAGACTACCAGCTACTGCTAACGTTGACTAGACTACCAGCTACTGCTAACGTTGACTAGACTACCAGCTACTGCTAACGTTGACTAGACTACCAGCTACCGCTAACTAGACTACCAGCTACTGCTAACGTTGACTAGACTACCAGCTACCGCTAACTAGACTACCAGCTACTGCTAACGTTGACTAGACTACCAGCTACTGCTAACGTTGACTAGACTACCAGCTACCGCTAACTAGACTACCAGCTACTAACGTTGACTAGACTACCAGCTACCGCTGACTAGACTACCAGCTACCGCTGACTAGACTACCAGCTACTGCTAACGTTGACTAGACTACCAGCTACTGCTAACTAGACTAGACTACCAGCTACTGCTAACGTTGACTAGACTAGACTACTACCAGCTACTGCTAACGTTGACTAGACTACCAGCTACTGCTAACGTTGACTAGACTACCAGCTACTGCTAACGTTGACTAGACTACCAGCTACCGCTAACTAGACTACCAGCTACTGCTAACGTTGACTACCAGACTAACTAGCTACCAGCTACTGCGTTGACTAGACTACCAGCTACTGCTAACGTTGACTAGACTACCAGCTACTGCTAACGTTGACTAGACTACTAGCTACTGCTAACGTTGACTAGACTACCAGCTACTGCTAACGTTGACTAGCCTACCAGCTACTGCTAACGTTGACTAGACTACCAGCTACCGCTAACTAGACTACCAGCTACCGCTACTGCTAACTAGACTACCAGCTACCGCTAACTAGACTACCAGCTACCGCTAACGTTGACTAGACTACCAGCTACTGCTAACGTTGACTAGACTACCAGCTACCGCTAACGTTGACTAGACTACCAGCTACTGCTAACGTTGACTAGACTACCAGCTACTGCTAACGTTGACTAGACTACTAGCTACCGCTAACTAGACTACCAGCTACTGCTAACGTTGACTAGACTACCAGCTACTGCTAACGTTGACTAGACTACCAGCTACTGCTAACGTTGACTAGACTACCAGCTACCGCTAACTAGACTACCAGCTACTGCTAACGTTGACTAGACTACCAGCTACTGCTAACGTTGACTAGACCAGCTACGTTGACTAGACTACTAGCTACCGCTAACTAGACTACCAGCTACTGCTAACGTTGACTAGACTACCAGCTACTGCTAACGTTGACTACCAGCTACTGCTAACGTTGACTAGACTACCAGCTACTGCTAACGTTGACTAGACTACCAGCTACTGCTAACGTTGACTAGACTACCAGCTACTGCTAACGTTGACTAGCCTACCAGCTACTGCTAACGTTGACTAGACTACCAGCTACCGCTAACTAGACTACCAGCTACTGCTAACGTTGACTGTTGAACTAGACTACCAGCTACTGCTAACGTTGACTAGACTACCAGCTACTAACGTTGACTAGACTACCAGCTACTGCTAACGTTGACTAACTACCAGCTACTGCTAACGTTGACTAGACTAGCTACTGCTAACGTTGACTAGACTACCAGCTACCGCTAACTAGACTACCAGCTACTGCTAACGTTGACTAGACTACCAGCTACCGCTAACTAGACTACCAGCTACCGCTAACGTTGACTAGACTACCAGCTACTGCTAACGTTGACTAGACTACCAGCTACCGAACTAACTACCAGCTACTGCTAACGTTGACTAGCTACCAGCTACTAACTAGACTACCAGCTACTGCTAACGTTGACTAGACTACCAGCTACTGCTAACGTTGACTAGACTACAGCTACTGCTAACGTTGACTAGACTACCAGCTACTGCTAACGTTGACTAGACTACCAGCTACTGACTACCAGCTACTGTTTGACTAGACTACCAGCTACTGCTAACGTTGACTAGACTACCAGCTACCGCTAACTAGACTACCAGCTACTGCTAACGTTGACTAGACTACCAGCTACCGCTAACTAGACTACCAGCTACTGCTAACGTTGACTAGACTACCAGCTACTGCTAACGTTGACTAGACTACCAGCTACCGCTAACGTTGACTAGACTACCAGCTACCGCTGCTAGACTTGACTAGACTACCAGCTACTGCTAACGTTGACTAGACTACTAGCTACTGCTAACGTTGACTAGACTACCAGCTACTGCTAACGTTGACTAGACTACCAGCTACTGCTAACGTTGACTAGACTACCAGCTACTAACGTTGACTAGACTACCAGCTACCGCTAACTAGACTACCAGCTGACGTTGAGACTACCAGCTACTGCTAACGTTGACTAGACTACCAGATAACTAGACTACCAGCTACTGCTAACGTTGACTAGACTACCAGCTACTGCTAATGTTGACTAGACTACCAGCTACCGCTAACTAGACTACCAGCTACTGCTAACGTTGACTAGACTACCAGCTACCGATAACTGACTAACGTTGACTAGACTACCAGCTACTGCTAACGTTGACTAGACTACCAGCTACTGCTAACGTTGACTAGACTACCAGCTACCGCTAACTAGACTACCAGCTACTGCTAACGTTGACTAGACTACCAGCTACTGCTAACGTTGACTAGACTACCAGCTACCGCTAACTAGACTACCAGCTACCGATAACTAGACTACCAGCTACCGCTAACTAGACTACCAGCTACTGCTAACGTTGACTAGACTACCAGCTACTGCTAACGTTGACCAGACTAACTACCGCTAACTGAGACTAGCTACTGCTAACGTTGACTAGACTACCAGCTACTGCTAACGTTGACTAGACTACCAGCTACTGCTAACGTTGACTAGACTACCAGCTACCGCTAACTAGACTACCAGCTACTGCTAACGTTGACTAGACTACCAGCTACCGCTAACTAGACTACCAGCTACTGCTAACGTTGACTAGACTACCAGCTACCGCTAACTAGACTACCACTACTGCTACCGCTACCAGCTACTGCTAACGTTGACTAGACTACTAGCTACCGCTAACTAGACTACCAGCTACTGCTAACGTTGACTAGACTACCAGCTACCGCTAACTAGTTGACCAGCTACTGCTAACGTTGACTAGACTACCAGCTACCGCTAACGTTGACTACCACCAGCTACTGCTAACGTTGACTAGACTACCAGCTACTGCTAACGTTGACTAGACTACTAGTTACCGATAACTAGACTACCAGCTACTGCTAACGTTGACTAGACTACCAGCTACTGCTAACGTTGACTAGACTACCAGCTACTGCTAACGTTGACTAGACTACCAGCTACCGCTAACTAGACTACCAGCTACTGCTAACGTTGACTAGACTACCAGCTACTAACTGCTAAGCTACCGCTAACTAGACTACCAGCTACTGCTAACGTTGACTAGACTACCAGCTACTGCTAACGTTGACTAGACTACTACAGCTACCAGCTACCAGCTAACGTTGACTAGACTACCAGCTACCGCTAACTAGACTACCAGCTACTGCTAACGTTGACTAGACTAGCTACCGCTAACTAGACTACCAGCTACTGCTAACGTTGACTAGACTACCAGCTACTGCTAACGTTGACTAGACTACCAGCTACCGCTAACGTTGACTAGACTACCAGCTACTGCTAACGTTGACTACCAGCTACCGCTAACGTTGAGACTACCAGCTACCGCTAACTGACTAACTACCGTTGCTAACTAGACTACCAGCTACTGCTAACGTTGACTAGACTACCAGCTACTGCTAACGTTGACTAGACTACCAGCTACCGCTAACTAGACTACCAGCTACCGCTAACGTTGACTAGACTACCAGCTACCGCTAACTGACTGAGCTAGACGTACTAGACTACCAGCTACCGTTAACTAGACTACCAGCTACTGCTAACGTTGACTAGACTACCAGCTACCGCTAACGTTGACTAGACTACCAGCTACTGCTAACTAGACTACCAGCTACTGCTAACGTTGACTAGACTACCAGCTACCGCTAACTAGACTACCAGCTACCAGCTACTTGACTAGACTACCAGCTACTGAACTAGACTACCAGCTACTGCTAACGTTGACTAGACTACCAGCTACCGCTAACTGGCTACCAGCTACCGAACTAGACTACCAGCTACTGCTAACGTTGACTAGACTACCAGCTACTACTAACTTGACTACCAGCTACTGCTAACGTTGACTAGACTACTAGCTACTGCTAACGTTGACTAGACTAAGCTAGACTACTAGACCAGCTACTGCTAACGTTGACTAGACTACCAGCTACTGCTAACTTGACTAGACTACCAGCTACTGCTAACGTTGACTAGACTACCAGCTACTGCTAACGTTGACTAGACTACAGCTACCAACTTGAGACTACCAGCTACTGCTAACTTGACTAGACTACCAGCTACCGCTAACTGACTACCAGCTACTGCTAACGTTGACTAGACTACCAGCTACCGCTAACTAGACTACCAGCTACTGCTAACGTTGACTAGACTACCACCAGCTAACTGCTACCAGCTTGACTAGACTACCAGCTACTGCTAACGTTGACTAGACTACCAGCTACCGCTAACTAGACTACCAGCTACTGCTAACGTTGATTAGACTACCAGCTACCGCTAACTAGACTACCAGCTACTGCTAACGTTGACTAGCTACCGATAACTAGACTACCAGCTACTGCTAACGTTGACTAGACTACCAGCTACCGCTAACGCTGACTGGGACTACCAGCTACCGCTAACGTTGACTAGACTACCAGCTACTGCTAACGTTGACTAGACTACCAGCTACCGCTAACTAGACTACCAGCTACTGCTAACGTTGACTAGACTACCAGCTACCGCTAACTAGACTACCAGCTACTGCTAACGTTGACTAGACTACCAGCTACTGCTAACTAGCTACCAGACTAGTTGACTAGACTACCAGCTACTGCTAACTAGACTACCAGCTACCGCTAACGTTGAACTAGACTACCAGCTACTGATAACGCTGACTAGACTACCAGCTACCAGCGCTAACTAGACTACCAGCTACTGCTAACGTTGACTAGACTACCAGCTACTGCTACGTTGACTAGACCACCAGCTACCGCTAACTAGACTACCAGCTACTGCTAGACTACCAGCTACCAGCTAGACTGACTAGACTGCCAGCTACTGCTAACGTTGACTACTAGCTACTGCTAACGTTGACTAGACTACCAGCTACTGCTAACGTTGACTAGACTACCAGCTACTGCTAACGTTGACTAGACTACCAGCTACCGCTAACTAGACTACCAGCTACTGCTAACGTTGACTAGACTACCAGCTACCGCTAACTGACTACCAGCTACTGCTAACGTTGACTAGACTACCAGCTACTGCTAACTTGACTACCAGCTACTGCTAATGTTGACTAGACTACCAGCTACCGCTAACTAGACTACCAGCTACCGCTAACTAGACTACCAGCTACTGCTAACGTTGACTAGACTACCAGCTACCGCTAACTAGACTACCAGCTACTGCTAACGTTGACTAGACTACCAGCTACTGCTAACTAGACTACCAGCTACTGCTAACTAGACTACCAGCTACTGCTAACGTTGACTAGACTACCAGCTACCGCTAACTAGACTACCAGCTACTGCTAACGTTGACTAGACTACCAGCTACCGCTAACTAGACTACCAGCTACCGCTAACGTTGACTAGACTACCAGCTATCGCTAACTAGACTACCAGCTACTGCTAACGTTGACTAGACTACCAGCTACCGCTAACTAGACTACCAGCTACTGCTAACGTTGACTAGACTACCAGCTACCGCTAACTAGACTACCAGCTACTGCTAACGTTGACTAGACTACCAGCTACCGCTAACTAGACTACCAGCTACTGCTAACGTTGACTACCAGCTACTGCTAACGTTGACTACTACTGGCTACTTCTAGACTTAACGACTAGACTACCAGCTACCGCTAACTAGACTACCAGCTACTGCTAACGTTGACTAGACTACCAGCTACCGCTAACTAGACTACCAGCTACTGCTAACGTTGACTAGACTACCAGCTACTGCTAACTAGACTACCAGCTACCGCTAACTAGACTACCAGCTACTGCTAACTAGACTACCAGCTACCGCTAACTAGACTACCAGCTACTGCTAACGTTGACTAGACTACTAGTTACCGCTAACTAGACTACCAGCTACTGCTAACGTTAACTAGACTACCAGCTACTGCTAACGTTGACTAGACTACCAGCTACCGATAACTAGACTACCAGCTATCGCTAACTAGACTACCAGCTACTGCTAACGTTGATAGACTACCAGCTACTGCTAACGTTGACTACCAGCTACTGCTAACGTTGACTAGACTACCAGCTACCGCTAACTAGACTACCAGCTACTGCTAACGTTGACTAGACTACCAGCTACATTAACTAGACTACCAGCTACTGCTAACGTTGACTCACTACCAGCTACTTCTAACTAACTAGACTACCAGCTAACTGACTAACAGTTGACTAGACTATTAGCTACCGCTAACTAGACTACCAGCTACTGCCAACGTTGACTAGTCACTAGTTACGCTAACTAGACTAACAGCTACTGCTAACGTTGACTAGACTAGAATACCAACTTTTTATTAAAACATTTTTTGGGGGGGGAGGCGAGAGTACATACCGGGACAGCAGTAATGATCATAGTCTTTCAGCGAAGCTCCATTCTTTGTTAATAAAAGTCCAGAACGTATTTTGACATTATTAAGCTCAAAAAAGGAGAATCTTCATATTCAACATCTCCTGTAAGTCCAGGTTCTGGTTCAAACGTTAGGCAGATAGGCTCGCATCACATGTTAGGATGTTAGGCTCACATACACATGGTTAGGCTCGATGTTAGGCTCACTCATTAGGTTAGAAAGTCCATTATTAGCCTACATAGTGTCGTTTTTACAATTCCTACATTAAAATAAATAAATACATAATCACATTTAGCACTTCAAATCAAATCAGATGTTATTGGTCACATACACATGGTTAGAAGATGTTATTGGTCACATACACATGGTTAGAAGATGATGTTATTGGTCACATACACATGGTTAGCAGATGTTATTGGTCACATACACATGGTTAGCAGATGTTATTGGTCACATACACATGGTTAGAAGATGTTATTATTGGTCACATACACATGGTTAGCAGATGTTATTATTGGTCACATACACATGGTTAGAAGATGTTATTTAGAAGATGTTATTGGTCACATACACATGGTTAGCAGATGTTATTGGTCACATACACATGGTTAGAAGATGTTATTATTGGTCACATACACATGGTTAGCAGATGTTATTGGTCACATACACATGGTTAGAAGATGTTATTATTGGTCACATACACATGGTTAGCAGATGTTATTGGTCACATACACATGGTTAGAAGATGTTATTGGTCACATACACATGGTTAGAAGATGTTATTGGTCACATACACATGGTTAGAAGATGTTATTGGTCACATACACATGGTTAGAAGATGTTATTGGTCACATACACATGGTTAGAAGATGTTATTGGTCACATACACATGGTTAGAAGATGTTATTGGTCACATACACATGGTTAGCAGATGTTATTGTGATTGTAGCGAAATGCTTATGCTTCTAGATCCAACAATTCCACAACAAAACCTAATAGACACAATCTAGTAAAGGAAATGCTTACGCTTCTAGATCTGACAGTGCAGCAGTATCTAACAGATAATATCTAACAATTCCCACAACAAAACCTAATAGACACAATCTAGTAAAAGAATGGGATGAGAATATATATAAGTATAAAATATAACAGATGAACAGTGACAGAGGCTAAGATGCAAAACAGTCAATCAAATCAACTTTAGTCACATGCGCTGAATGCAATATGTGTAGACCTGCCGTGAAATGCTGAATACAACAGAGACCTTACCGTGAAATGCAAGAACAGTCAATCAAATCGAGACCTTATTTGTGAAATGCTGAATAGAAGACCTTTACTGTGAAATGCTGAATAGAGACCTTACCGTGAAATGCTGAATACAACAAGTGTAGACCTTACCGTGAAATGCTGAATCACAACAAGTGTAGACCTTACCGTGAAATGCTGAATACAACAAGCGTAGACCTTACCGTGAAATGCTGAATAGAACAAGCGTAGACCTTACCGTGAAATGCTGAATCACAACAAGTATAGACCTTACCGTGAAATGCTGAATCACAACAAGTGTAGACCTTACCGTGAAATGCTGAATAGAACAAGTGTAGACCTTACCGTGAAATGCTGAATACAACAAGCGTAGACCTTACCGTGAAATGCTGAATACAACAAGTGTAGACCTTACCGTGAAATGCTGAATACAACAAGTGTAGACCTTACCGTGAAATGCTGAATACAACAAGCGTAGACCTTACCGTGAAATGCTGAATACAACAAGTGTAGACCTTACCGTGAAATGCTGAATACAACAAGCGTAGACCTTTTACCGTGAAATGCTGAATACAACAAGCGTGACCTTACCGTGAAATGCTGAATACAACAAGCGTAGACCTTACCGTGAAATGCTGAATACAACAAGTGTAGACCTTACCGTGAAATGCTGAATACAACAAGCGTAGACCTTACCGTGAAATGCTGAATACAACAAGCGTAGACCTTACCGTGAAATGCTGAATACAACAAGTGTAGACCTTACCGTGAAATGCTGAATACAACAAGTGTAGACCTTACCGTGAAATGCTGAATACAACAAGTGTAGACCTTACCGTGAAATGCTGAATACAACAAGTGTAGACCTTACCGTGAAATGCTGAATACAACAAGCGTAGACCTTACCGTGAAATGCTGAATACAACAAGCGTAGACCTTACCGTGAAATGCTGAATACAACAAGCGTAGACCTTACCGTGAAATGCTGAATACAACAAGTGTAGACCTTACCGTGAAATACAACAAGTGTAGACCTTACCGTGAAATACAACAAGTGTAGACCTTACCGTGAAATGCTTTACTCACAAGCCCTGCACTGTTTGTTAAGGTTAAGAAAAATATTGACCAAATAAACTAACTAGTAAAAAAATAATGAAACACAATAATATAACAGTGCATATATATACACACAGGGGATAGAGGCTATATACAGGGGGTACCGGTACAGAGTCAATGTGGAGGCTACATACAGGGGGTACCGGTACAGAGTCAATGTGGAGGCTATATACAGGGGGTACTGGTACAGAGTCAATGTGGAGCTATATACAGGGGGTACCGGTACAGAGTCAATGTGAGGCTATATACAGGAGGTACCAGTACAGAGTCAATGTGGAGGCTATATACAGGGGTACCGGTACAGAGTCAATGTGGAGGCTATATACAGGGGTACCGGTACAGAGTCAATGTGGAGGCTATATACAGGAGGTACCGGTACAGAGTCAATGTGGAGGCTATATACAGGAGGTACCGGTACAGAGTCCAATGTGGAGGCTATATACAGGAGGTACCGGTACAGAGTCAATGTGGAGGCTATATACAGGAGGTACCAGTACAGAGTCAATGTGAGGCTATATACAGGAGGTACCCCGGTACAGAGTCAATGTGGAGGCTATATACAGGAGGTACCGGTACAGAGTCAATGTGAGGCTATATAACAGGAGGTACCGGTACAGAGTCAATGTGGAGGCTATATACAGGAGGTACCTCAGTACAGAGTCAATGTGGAGGCTATAAACAGGAGGTACCGGTACAGAGTCAATGTGGAGGCTATATACAGGAGGTACCGGTACAGAGTCAATGTGGAGGCTATATACAGGAGGTACCGGTACAGAGTCAATGGGAGGCTATATACAGGAGGTACGTGCAGAGTCAATGTGGAGGCTATAAACAGGAGGGCACTACCGGTACAGAGTCAATGTGGAGGCTATATACAGGAGGTACCGGCACAGAGTCAATGTGGAGGCTATATACAGGAGGTACCGGTACAGAGTCAATGTGGAGGCTATATACAGGAGGTACCGGTACAGAGTCAATGTGGAGGCTATATACAGGAGGTACCGGTACAGAGTCAATGTGGAGGCTATATACAGGAGGTACCGGTACAGAGTCAATGTGGAGGCTATATACAGGGGGTACCAGTACAGAGTCAATGTGGAGACTATATACAGGGGGTACCAGTACAGAGTCAATGTGGAGACTATATACAGGGGGTACAGAGTCAGTGTGGAGACTATATACAGGGGGTACCGGTACAGAGTCAATGTGGAGACTATATACAGGGGGTACCGGTACAGAGTCAATGTGGAGGCTATATACAGGGGGTACCGGTACAGAGTCAATGTGGAGGCTATATACAGGGGGTACCAGTACAGAGTCAATGTGGAGACTATATACAGGGGTACCGGTACAGAGTCAATGTGAGGCTATATACAGGGGGTACCAGTACAGAGTCAATGTGGAGACTATATACAGGGGTACCGGTACAGAGTCAATGTGGAGGCTATATACAGGTGGTACCGTACAGAGTCAATGTGAGGCTATATACAGGGGGTACCAGGCACAGAGTCAATGTGGAGGCTATATACAGGGGTACCGGTACAGAGTCAATGTGGAGGCTATATACAGGGGGGTACCGGTACAGAGTCAATGTGGAGGCTATATACAGGGGATACCGGTACAGAGTCAATGTGGAGGCTATATACAGGGGTACCGGGGTACAGAGTCAATGTGGAGGCTATATACAGGAGGTACCAGTACAGAGTTAATGTGGAGGCTTATATACAGGGGGTACCGGTACAGAGTCAATGTGGAGACTATATACAGGGGGTACCGGTACAGAGTCAGTGTGGAGACTATATACAGGGGGTACTGGTACAGAGTCAATGTGGAGGCTATATACAGGGGTACCAGTACAGAGTCAATGTGGAGGCTATATACAGGGGTACCCAGTACAGAGTCAATGTGGAGACTATATACAGGGGGTACCGGCACAGAGTCAATGTGGAGACTATATACAGGGTGTACCAGTACAGAGTCAATATGGAGGCTATATATACAGGGGGTACCGGTACAGTCAATGTGGGGGCTATATACAGGGTACCGGTACAGAGTCAATGTGGAGGTTATATACAGGGGTACCGGTACAGAGTCAGTGTGGAGGCTATATACAGGGGGTACCGGTACCGAGTCAGTGTGGAGGCTATATACAGGGGGGTACCAGTACAGAGTCAGTGTGGAGGCTATATACAGGGGGTACCGGCACAGAGTCAGTGTGGAGACTATATACAGGAGGTACTGGTACAGAGTCAGTGTGGAGACTATATACAGGGGGGTACTGGTACAGAGTCAGTGTGGAGACTATATACAGGGGGTACCGGTACAGAGTCAGTGTGAGACTATATACAGGGGGTACTGAAGCACAGAGTCAATGTGGAGGCTATATACAGGGGGTACCAGTACAGAGTCAATGTGGAGACTATATACAGGAGGTACCGGTACAGAGTCAATGTGGAGGCTATATACAGGAGGTACCAGTACAGAGTCAATGTGGAGACTATATACAGGGGGTACCGGTACAGAGTCAATGTGAGACTATATACAGGGTGTACCAGTACAGAGTCAATATGGAGGCTATATACAGGGGTACCAGTACAGTCAATGTGGGGGCTATATACAGGGGGTACTGCACAGAGTCAGTGTGGAGGCTATATACAGGGGTACCAGTACCGAGTCAGTGTGGAGGCTATATACAGGGGGTACCGGTACAGAGTCAGTGTGGAGGCTATATACAGGGGGTACCGGTACAGAGTCAGTGTTGAGACTATATACAGGGGGTACTGGTACAGAGTCAGTGTGGAGGCTATATACAGGGGGTACCGGTACAGAGTCAGTGTGGAGACTATATACAGGGGGTACCGGTACAGAGTCAATGTGGAGGCTATATACAGGAGGTACCGCACAGAGTCAATGTGGAGGCTATATACAGGAGGTACCGGTACAGAGTCAATGTGGAGGCTATATACAGGAGGCCGGTACAGAGTCAATGTGGAGGCTATATACAGGAGGGTACCGGTACAGAGGCAATGTGGGTAGGCTAATGAGACTACAGGAGGTACCGGTACAGAGTCAATGTGGAGGCTATAAACAGGAGGTACGGTACAGAGTCAATGTGGAGACTATATACAGGAGGTACCCCGCACAGAGTCAATGTGGAGGCTATATACAGGGGTACCGGTACAGAGTCAATGTGGAGGCTATATACAGGAGGTACCGGTACAGAGTCAATGTGGAGGCTATACAGGGGGTACCAGTACAGAGTCAGTGTGGAGGCTATATACAGGGGGTACCGGTACAGAGTCAATGTGGAGGCTATATACAGGGGGTACCAGTACAGAGTCAATGTGGAGACTATATATACAGGGGTACCAGTACAGAGTCAATGTGGAGACTATATACAGGGGGTACAGAGTCAGTGTGGAGACTATATACAGGGGGTACCAGTACAGAGTCAATGTGGAGACTATATACAGGGGGTACCGGTACAGAGTCAATGTGGAGGCTATATACAGGGGGTACCGGTACAGAGTCAATGTGGAGGCTATATACAGGGGGTACCAGTACAGAGTCAATGTGGAGACTATATACAGGGGTACTGGTACAGAGTCAATGTGGAGGCTATATACAGGGGGTACTGGTACAGAGTCAATGTGGAGACTATATACAGGGGTACTGGTACAGAGTCAATGTGGAGGCTATATACAGGGGGTACCGGTACAGAGTCAATGTGGAGGCTATATACAGGGGTACCAGTACCGAGTCAATGTGGAGGCTATATACAGGGGTACCAGTACAGAGTCAATGTGGAGGCTATATACAGGGGGTACCAGTACAGAGTCAATGTGGAGGCTATATACAGGAGGATACCGGTACAGAGTCAATGTGGAGGCTATATACAGGGGTACCGGTACAGAGTCAATGTGAGGCTATATACAGGAGGTACCAGTACAGAGTTAATGTGGAGGCTATATACAGGGGGCACCGGTACAGAGTCAATGTGGAGGCTATATACAGGGGGTACCGGTACAGAGTCAGTGTGGAGACTATATACAGGGGGTACTGGTACAGAGTCAATGTGGAGGTTATATACAGGGGTACCAGTACAGAGTCAGTGTGGAGGCTATATACAGGGGGTACCGGTACCGAGTCAGTGTGGAGGCTATATACAGGGGGTACCGGTACAGAGTCAGTGTGGAGGCTATATACAGGGGGCACCGGTACAGAGTTGATGTGGAGGCTATATACAGGGGTACTGGTACAGAGTCAGTGTGGAGACTATATACAGGGGGTACTGGTACAGAGTCAGTGTGGAGACTATATACAGGGGTACCGGTACAGAGTCAGTGTGGAGACTATATACAGGGGGTACCGGTACAGAGTCAATGTGGAGGCTATATACAGGGGGTACCAGTACAGAGTCAATGTGGAGACTATATACAGGAGGTACCGGTACAGAGTCAATGTGGAGGCTATATACAGGGGGTACCAGTACAGAGTCAATGTGGAGACTATATACAGGGGGTACCGGTACAGAGTCAATGTGGAGACTATATACAGGGGGTACCGGTACAGAGTCAATGTGGAGACTATATACAGGGTGTACCAGTACAGAGTCAATATGGAGGCTATATACAGGGGGTACCGGTACAGAGTCAATATGGAGGCTATATACAGGGGGTACCGGTACAGAGTCAGTGTGGAGGCTATATACAGGGGGTACCGGTACCGAGTCAGTGTGCAGGGCGTACAGGTTAGAGGTAATTTGTACATGTGAAGTGACAATGCATAGATAATAAACAGCGAGTAGCAGCAGTGTACAAAACAAGGGGATCAATGTTATAGTCCGGTGGCCATTTGATTAGTTGTTCAGCAGTCTTGTGGCTAGAAGCTGTTAAGGAGCCTTTTGCTCCTAGACTTGGTGCTCCGGTATCGCTTGCCGTGCTGTAGCAGAGAAAACAGTCTATGACTCGGGTGACTGGAGTCTCTGACAACTTTATGGTCTTTCCTCTGACACCGCCTGGTATACAGGTCCTGGATGGCAGGAATCTTGGCCCCACCATACTCTCTACCCTCTGTAGTGTCTTAGTCTCTGACTGGACCTGATATACAGGTCCTGGATGGCAGTAATCTTGGCCCCACCATACTCTCTACCCACTGTAGTGTCTTAGTCTCTGACTGGACCTGGTATACAGGTCCTGGATGTCAGGAAGCCTGGCCCCACCATACTCTCTACCCTCTTACGGTCAGATGCAGAGCAGTTGCCATACCAGGCGGTGATGCCTATGCCGTTCTATACCATCACTCATTCATATATTTTTTAATGTACATTTTCTTATTCATTCCTTTACACTTAGTGTGTATAAGGTAGTTGTTGTGAAATTGTTAGGTTAGATTACTCGTTGGATATTACTGCATTGTCAGAACTAGAAGCACAAGCATTTCACTACACTCGCATTATCATCTGCTAACCATGTGTATGTGGCAAATAACATTTGATTTGATTTGACATTGATGCAACCGGTCAGGATGCTCTCGATGGTGTAGCTGTAGAACTTTTTGAGGATCTGGGGACCCATGCCAAATCTTTTCAGTCTCCTGAGGAGGGGAAAGGTTTTGAGGATCTGGGGACCCATGCCAAATCTTTTCAGTCTCCTGAGGAGGGGAAAGGTTTTGAGGATCTGGGGACCCATGCCAAATCTTTTCAGTCTCCTGAGGGGGGGAAAGGTTTTGTCGTGCCCTTAGCTGGTGCTGCTTTCGATACAGTATATATATATATATACATTATATACATTTGAGATGAGTAATGCGTAGATACGTAAAAGATTATTAAAGTGGCATTATTAACACTTTTGGATGACTAATGGAACATTTATTATATGGTGATATGAATGGAACACTTTCGGATAATGGAACCAATGGAACACTTTTGGATAATGGAACACTTTTGGATATGGGAACCAATGGAACACTTTTGGATAATGGAAAAGTGTTCCATTATCCAAAAGTGTTCCATTGGTTCCCATATCCAAAAGTCTTCCATTATCCAAAAGTGTTCCATTGGTTCCCATATCCAAAAGTGTTCCATTATCCAAAAGTCTTCCATTATCCAAAAGTGTTTCATTATCCAAAATGGTTCCATTGGTTCCATTATCCAAAAGTGTTCCATTATCCGAAATGGTTCCATTGGTTCCATTATCCAAAAAGTGTTTCCATTATCCAAAATGGTTCCATTGGTTCCATTATCCGAACGTGTTCCATTATCCAAAAGTGTTCCATTGGTTCCCATATTCAAAAGTGTTCCATTATCCAAAAGTGTTCCATTGGTTCCCATATCCAAAAGTGTTCCATTATCCGAAATGGTTCCATTGGTTCCATTATCCAAAATGGTTCCATTGGTTCCATTATCCAAAAGTGTTCCATTATCCAAAAGTGTTCCATTGGTTCCATTATCCGAAAGTGTTCCATTATCCAAAAGAGTTCCATTGGTTCCAGACTAGGTCTATACTGCTCCTACATGGTGTAACAATACATCATGTATATAATGAACATTCACTAGATATTCAGATTTATATTAAAAGATATGTTGCTTTGATAAAATGCTTTTTACTAAATTCATAACATTTCTAGGTTAAAATCAAGAAATGCACATTCTACTAATCTATTTAATAATTGTAATTTTAAAATATCCAAATCATATCAACATTTAATAAAAAACAAAAACATACGTCAGAACACAGCCTCTCTATTCTGTCATGTGATTTCAGGTCCTCTGACTGGGAAAGTACGTTAAGATTTCTCTCCAGAGTGTATTCTCTTCTTATGTTTGTTCAGGCTTCCTAACTGGGTAAAACGCATTCCACAATGGGTGCAGTGGTGTGGTTTCTCCCCCGTGTGTGTCCTTTCATGTGATTTTAGGTCCTGTGATCGTGAAAATCTCTTTCCACAGTGGGAACATTGGAACGGCTTTTCTTCTGTGTGTATTATATTATGGTTGTTCAGGTTCCCTAACTGGGAAAAACTCTTTCCACACTGGGAGCAGTGGTAAGGCTTTTCTCCTGAGTGTATTCTCTTGTGTTTGTTCAGGCTCCCTAACTGGGTAAAACTTTTCCCACACTGGGAGCAGTGGTGTGGTTTCTCCCCCGTGTGTGTCCTTTCATGTGATTTTAGTTCCTGTGACCGTGAAAATCTTTTCCCACACTGGGAACATTGGAAAGGCTTTTCTCCTGTGTGTTTCATCTGATGTTTTTTTAGGTTCCCTAACTGGGTAAAATCCTTTCCACACAGGGCACAATGGTGTGGCTTCTCCCCTGTGTGTGTCCTCTCGTGTGATTTTAGGTGATGCAATCCTGAAAATCTCTTTCCACACTGGGAACATTGGAAAGGTTTTTCTCCTGTGTGTATTCCTTTATGCTTTTTCAGGCTCCCCAACTGGGTAAATCTCTTTCCACACTGGGAGCAGTGGTGTGGCTTCTCCCCTGTGTGTGTTCTCTCATGTGATTTTAGGTGCTGTGATCGTGAAAATCTCTTTCCACACTGGGAACATTGGAAATGCTTTTCTCCTGTGTGTATTCCTTTGTGCTTTTTCAGGTTCCCTAACAGGGTAAAACTCTTTCCACACTGGGAGCAGTGGTGTAGCTTCTCCCCTGTGTGTGTCCTCTCATGCTGTTTCAGCTTCCATAAAAACTTAAAACTCAAATTACACTGGGAGCAGTGGTGTTGTCTCCCTGGTTTAGGCGTCACTGGGTCTGGTTCCCCTGAAGGACTCTTCTTCCGTCTGTCAGAGTGAGAGTCTGGTCTCTCTCCTGCCAAAGACAAGAGTATTTAGTTAAACAGAGAGACCTGAATGAAATCTGCTCTTCCTATGAGGTTTAATCCATTGCCCTGTTGTAAAATATAGTGGCGCAGGAGGAGATGGCTGCCGTTAAACAGGCTCTTAACCAATTGTGTATTTGTGTGTGTTGTTTCACATTATTTGTAACTTAGTTTGTACGTCATGTTTCTGTCACAGTCTACTGCTTCCTCTTTAATTATTATTTTTTTATTTAATTATTTGTTTTTATTCATCTATTTGCTACTTAACACTTATTTTTCTTAAAACTGCATTGTTGGTTAAGGGCTGGTTGTGTTCCTGTTGTATTCGGTACCTGTGACAAATAAAATCTGATTTGATGACTAGATCCCTCATTATTCAACTTTACATTTGGATCCTGGATGCCGATTGGTTAATGACAGTTCCATTTGAATTATCCCTACACATCCACTGTTCTACAGCCCTGCCAGGAAATTCATCAACTAATCTCCACTGGAAAAAAGCATATTGTATAATCTAGTGGCCAATTGTTGGCTGGCTACTAGAATGGTACATAAAGGGTTAAGTTAAGATGGGGTTAGAATGGTACAAAAGGGATTAAGATGGGGCTGGAATGGTAGATACGGGGTTAAGATGGGGCTGGAATGGGAGATAAGGGGTTAAGATGGGGCTGGAATGGTACATAAGGGGTTAAGATGGGGCTAGAATGGTGCATAAGGGGTTAATATGGGGCTAGAATGGGAGATAAGGGGTTACAATGGGGCTGGAATGGGAGATAAGGGGTGACGATGGGGCTAGAATGGTACATAAGGGGTTAAGATGGGGCTAGAATGGTACATAAGGGGTTAAGATGGGGCTAGAATGGGAGATAAGGGGTTAAGATGGGGATGGAATGGTGCATAATGGGTTAAGATGGGGCTAGAATGGGAGATAAGGGGTTAAGATGGGGCTAGAATGGGAGATAAGGGGTTAAGATGGGGCTAGAATGGGAGATAAGGGGTTAAGATGGGGCTAGAATGGGAGATAAGGGGTTAAGATGGGGCTGGAATGGGAGATAAGGGGTTAAGATGGGGCTAGAATGGTACATAAGGGGTTAAGATGGGGCTGGAATGGTGCATAAGGGGTATGGTTTGGTGTGGATATTATAGGACTATGGTTTGGTGTGGATATTATAGGACTATGGTTTGGTGTGGATATTATAGGGCTATGGTTTGGTGTGGATATTATAGGACTATGGTTTGGTGTGGAAATTATAGGACTATGGTTTGGTGTGGATATTATAGGACAATGTTTTGGTGTGGTTATTATAGGACTGACTCTGACAGTTGAACTTGAGGTGGGGAAGAATGTTTCAAGCCAAACAGAGTTAGTCCTTTAATCTAACAATATAATGTTTGGACTTTATAGCATTCGCAGAAGGCCTGAATCATGGAGTCACCGTTCGTTTTACACTTAGGACATGACTCTGCCGTTGAGCTGTAGTTGAGTTCCAGAGTCCATAGCGTTCCATTGTCTATAACGGAGTTGAGTTCCAGAGTCCACAGCATTCCATTGTCTATAACGGAGTTGAGTTCCAGAGTCCACAGCATTCCATTGTCTATAACGGAGTTGAGTTCCAGAGCCCACAGCATTCCATTGTCTATAACGGAGTTGAGTTCCAGAGCCCACAGCGTTCCATTGTCTATAATGGAGTTGAGTTCCAGAGTCCACAGCATTCCATTGTCTATAACGGAGTTGAGTTCCAGAGTCCATAGCGTTCCATTGTCTATAACGGAGTTGAGTTCCAGAGACCACAGCGTTCCTTATAAGTGGCTATTTTAGGTCGTCAGATTAGCCCAAATGCTAATTTCTCAGCCTATCACAGACACTCACAACTTTTGAATGAAAAACATGGAATGGATGAAATCTAAATGACTGTTCAAAACATGGAACACATATTTGTAAAAAGTAAATTTGACAAAAAAAAATGTGTACAAATGTTTTAATATCTGTTTATCTTGGGTCATTTAAAACAGTAACTTGTGTTACAAAAGGTTAAGAAAAGAAACAGTGTTACTGTTTGACAGAAATTATCAATTTTCCATCATTTCCAACATGGGGAATGTGGAATTGTTTTAAGATGGTGATGCCATTGATCACTTAGCTATTAGATTAAGAATTGTAGGATCCCTTTAGCCCCCACCCCCACAAAATATTTAAACATTTGATAAAATATTTTATTTGTCCTTTACTACTAAAGCCCATAGAAACGCATTTTAACAACACACTCATGACAGTCAAAATGTTGATTAATCAGGTTTTGAAGTGTCCTAGATCTAGCAGATATAAAAGATCAGGAAATATTTTTTGTTTTTTTTTGGGCACACATTTAACCCTTTATTTCTGTTGGCACAAAACGAACTTCATCGGATTTTAAATAACCTGGTAATTATTATTTTTATTACATTTCATCCAGATCAAAATTAGATCAAAATTATCCTTCCTTGTCTCGTCTTCCCTGTATTTAAGATATTACTCACTGTTGTTAATCAGATCTCCTTTCTCCTCTTCTTCCAATGTGACAGTCACCTCCCCCAATCCAAAAACGGCATTCTCCTCTTTCTCTTCCTCTTCTTTTACTGTAACATCCTCCTCCTCTTTCACTCTGAACGCGTCTTCATCTTCTGTCAATTTAACGTCTTGCTCTTCTTCTTTCACTGTAACAGCCTCAACCTCAGTTTCTTGTTTTACTGTGACATCCTCTTCTTCCTTCTCCTCTTTCACGACAATGTTCAGCCCCAGAGTTTCTTTCTCCGTCCAGCAGATCACCTCTTTAGGAGGGGAGTCGATTAGTGAGCTCATGGTTGGGATGTTAGCTGGTTAGCATTAGTGACAAGACTAGCACTACTGCTAATTTACCCAGCTAGCTAGCTAACAACAACGTACATATTAAATTCAATGGTGTAACTAGCTAATAGATACGACAAGTGTGTTTAAAACACAGTGGCTAATATACACCGAAAGCGTTTAAAGCTCTGCAATTTTATCGTCTATGTTGGCTAGTAAGATACCGAGGTGCTCGAAAGCTACGGAGGTGAATAACTCGCTTTTGTTTTTTGAAGAAGCGTCCCGTCCATTAGATTATACGTCACACCGGCAGCATTGCCCTGAAACAGGCACGTCGCCACCTGGTGGCTGGGAGGGTAACACAGTCAAGGGACATTTCCATTTGGGTTAATACTCACTGTAGAAACATCTGTTGGGTTGGTAGAATGTGGAACGACCCACCTCATTGGTTAATATTCACTGTTGAAACATCTGTTGGGTTGGTATAATGTGGAACGACCCACCTCATTGGTTAATATTCACTATTGAAACATCTGTTGGGTTGGTAGAATGTGGAAAGACCCACCTCATTGGTTAATATTCACTGTAGTAGAAACATCTGTTGGGTTGGTAGAATGTGGAACGACCCACCTCATTGGTTAGTTTTCTCTGGGTAATGAGTAATGCATTTTAAAGGCAGTGGTCCATTTTGAACCCACAACTCCCTCCCTGTTTTTCAACTAGTCGCTCAGAACAGCACCGTTAATATTTAATTGAACGTTCTAGTACTTTTCCATAATGAATACAACTCAGTACTGTTACACCGTGTAGGAGCAGTTTGACCTACTCAGTACTGTTACACCGTGTAGGAGCAGTTTGGACCTACTCAGTACTGTTACACTGTGTAGGAGCAGTTTGGACCTACTCAGTACTGTTACTCCATGTAGGAGCAGTTTGGACCTACTCAGTACTGTTACACCGTGTAGGAGCAGTTTGGACCTACTCAGTACTGTTACACCGTGTAGGAGCAGTTTGGACCTACTCAGTACTAGTACACCGTGTAGGAGCAGTTTGGACCTACTCAGTACTGTTACACCGTGTAGGAGCAGTTTGGACCTACTCAGTACTGTTACACCGTGTAGGAGCAGTTTGGACCTACTCAGTACTAGTACACCGTGTAGGAGCAGTATGGACCTACTCAGTACTGTTACACCGTGTAGGAGCAGTTTGGACCTACTCAGTACTAGTAAACCGTGTAGGAGCAGTTTGGACCTACTCAGTACTGTTACACCATGTAGGAGCAGTTTGGACCTACTCAGTTCTGTTACACCGTGTAGGAGCAGTATGGACCTACTCAGTTCTGTTACACCGTGTAGGAGCAGTTTGGACCTACTCAGTACTGTTACACCGTGTAGGAGCAGTTTGGACCTACTCAGCACTTCTTTCCACATTCTACCAACCCAACAGAGGTTTCTGCTACAGTGAATATTAACCAATGAGGTGTGTGGAAGCCAATTGTTCACAAGTGCATGCATTCCAGTTACTGTTCTAACCTGGAAAAATACTCTCTCCTGATGTTCTGACTGACACGTTGTGTTGTCTACCTACCAGCCATCCATCCTTTCACCCACTCAGAAGAGCTCTCCTGATGTTCTGACTTTCACCTTGTGTTGTCTACCTACCAGCCATCCATCCTTTCACCCACTCAGAAGAGCTCCTGATGTTCTGCCATCCATCCTTTCACACGAAGAGCTCTCCTGATGTTCTGACTGATTGTGTTGTCACCAGCCATCCATCCTTTCACCCACTCTCTCCTGATGCTGTCCATCCTGTCTACCTACCAGCCATCCATCCTTTCACCCACTCAGAAGAGCTCTCCTGATGTACCTTCCAGCCATCCATCCTTTCACCCACTCAGAAGAGCTCTCCTGATGTACCTTCCAGCCATCCATCCTTTCACCCACTCAGAAGAGCTCTCCTGATGTACCTTCCAGCCATCCATCCTTTCACCCACTCAGAAGAGCTCTCCTGATGTACCTTCCAGCCATCCATCCTTTCACCCACTCAGAAGAAGAGCTCATTTCTGTAAGTACATAGATGTTTATGTATATAATCAATGTCCTACCAACAGGATATTAAAAACTGTAATATCTTATGTTTCACAGAGTCGTGACTGAACGACGACATGAATAACATACAGCTGGCGGGATACACTGTATCGGCAGGATAAAACAGCAGCCTCTATTAATTAAGACAAGTGGTGGCGATCTATTTATATTTGTAAACAACAGCTGGGTGCACAATATCGAAGGAAGTCTCAAGGTTTGCTCGCCTGAGGTAGAGTATCTCATGATAAGCTGTAGACTCCACTATCTACCTAGAGAGTTTTAATCTATATTCTTCGTAGCTAACTATTTACCACCGCAAACCGATGCTGGCACTAAAACCTCACTCAACGAGCTGTACACGGCCATAAGCAAACAGGAAAACGCTCATCCAGAGGCGGCGCTCCTAGTGGCCGGGGACTTTAATGCAGGGAAAGTCAAATCCTTTTACCTCATTTCTACCAGCATTTTAAATGTGGAACCAGAGGGGGGGAAAAAACTCTAGACCACCTTTACTCCAAACAAAGCGACGCGTACAAAGCTCTCCCTCATTTGGCAAATCTGACCATTATTCTATCCTCTTGATTCCTGCTTACAAGCGAAAACTAAAGCAGGAAGCACCAGTGACTCGACCAATAAGAAAGATGCTTCTGAAGCAGATGCTAAGCTACAGGACTGTTTTGCTAGCACAGACTGGAATATGTTCCAAAATTCTTCTGATGGCATTGAGGAGTACACCACATCAGTCACTGGCTTCATCAATAAGTGCATCGATGACGTCGTCCCCACAGTGACTGTACGTACATACCCCAACCAGAAGCCATGGATTTACAGGCAACATTCGCACTGAGGTGCCACTTTCAAGGTGCGGGACTCTAATGCGGAAGCTTATAAAAAATCTCGTTATGCTCTCTGACGAACCATCAAACAGGCAAAGCATCAATACAGGACTAAGATCAAATCGTATTACACCTGCTGCGATGCTCGTCGGATGTGGCAGGGCTTGCAAACTATCACAGACTACAAAGACAAGCACAGCCGAGAGCTGCCCAGTGACACGAGCCTACCAGATGAGCTAAATAACTTCTATGCTCGCTTCTAGGCAAACAACACTGAAACATGCATGAGAGCATCAGCTGTTCCAGGCGACTGTGTGATTATGCTCTCCGCAGCCGATGTGAGTAAGATTTTTAAACAGGTCAACATTCACAGAGCCGCAGGGCTAGACAGGTTACCAGGACGTGTACACTAAGCATGCGCTGACCAACTGGCAAGTGTCTTCACTGACATTTTCAACCAGTCCCTGACTGAGTCTGTAATACCAGCATGTTTCAAGCAGACCACCATAGTCCCTGTGCCCAAGAACACTAAGGTAACCTTCCTAAATGACTACCGACCCGTAGCACTGACGTCTGTTGCCATGAAGTGCTTTGAAAGGCTGGTCATGGCTCACATCAACACCATTATCCAAGAAACCCTAGACCCACTCCAATTTGCATACCGCCCCATGCAATCTCTATTGCACTCCACACTGCCCTTTCATACCTGAACAAAAGGAACAACTATGTGAGATTGCTATTCATTGACTGCAGCTCAGCATTCAAAACCATAGTGCCCTCAAAGCTCATCAATAAGCTAAGGACCCTAGGACTAAACACCCCCCTCTAAAACTGGATCCTGGACTTCCTGACGGGCCGCCCCCAGGTGGTAAGGGTAGGTAACAACACATCCTCCATGCTGATCCTCAAATGGGTGCCCATCAGGGGTGCGTGCTCTCCTATACTACCTGTTCACTCATGACTGCACGGCCAGGCACAACTCCACCATCAACACCATCATTAAGTTTGCCGATGACACAACAGTGTTAGGCCTGATCATCGACAACGACGAGACAGCCTATAGGGAGGGGGTCAGAGACCTGACGGTGTGGTGCCAGGACAACAACCTCTCCCTTAACGTGATCAAGACAAAGGAGATGATTGTGGACTACAGGAAAAAGAGGACCGAGTAACGCCCCCATTCTCATCGACGGGGATTTAGTGGAGCAGGTTGAGAGCTTCAGGTTCCTTGGCATCCACATCACCAACACACTAACAGAGGGCACAACAAAACCTATTCCCCCGCAGGAGACTGAAAAGATTTGGCATGGGTCCTCAGATCCTCAAAAGGTTCTACAACTGTACCATTGAGCATCCTTACGGGTTGCATCACTGCCTGGTATGGCAACTGCTCGACCTCCAACCGCAAGGCACTACAGAGGGTAGTGCGTACGGCGCAGTACATCACTGGGGCCAAGCTTCCTGCCATCCAGGACTTATATACCAGGCGGTGTCAGGGGAAGGCCCTAAAAATGGTCAAAGACTCCAGCCACCCTAGTCATAGACCGTTCTCTCTGATACCGCATGGCAAGCAGTACCTGAGCGCCAAGTCTAGGTCCAAGAGGCTTTTAAACAGTTTCTACCCTCAAGCCATAAGACTCCTGTATCTCTAATCAAATGACTACCCAGACTATTTGCATTGGCCCCCTTTTACACTGCTGCAACTCTGTTATTATCGATGCATAGTCACTTTAATAACTCTACCTACATGTACATATTACCTCAACTAACCGGTGCCCCTGCACATTGCCTGCCCCTGTATATAGTCTACACATTGACTCTGTCCTGGTACCCCCTGTATATAGCCTCCACATAGACTCTGTACCGGTACCCCCTGTATATAGCCTCTACACATAGACTCTGTACTGGTACCCCCTGTATATAGCCTCCACATAGACTCTGTCCCGGTACCCCTGTATATAGCCTCCACATTGATTCTGTCCCGGTACCCCCTGTATATAACCTCCACATTGACTCTGTACTGGTACCCCCTGTATATAGCCTCCACATTGACTCTGTCCCGGTACCCCCTGTATATAGCCTCCACATGGATTCTGTCCCGGTACCCCCTGTATATAACCTCCACATTGACTCTGTACTGGTACCCCCTGTATATAGCCTCCATATTGACTCTGTCCCAGTACCCCCTGTTTATAGCCTCCACATTGACTCTGTCCCGGTACCCCCTGTATATAGCCTCCACATTGACTCTGTACTGGTACCCCCTGTATATAGCCTCCATATTGACTCTGTCCCGGTACCCCCTGTTTATAGCCTCCACATTGACTCTGTCCCGGTACCCCCTGTATATAGCCTCCACATGGATTCTGTCCCGGTACCCTGTCCTCCACATTGACTCTGTCCCGGTACCCCCTGTATATAGCCTCCACATTGACTCTGTCCCGGTACCCCCTGTATATAGGGGGCACCGGGACAGAGGGGTAAGGCTTTTCTCCTGTGTGTATTATTATATTATGATTGTTCAGGCTCCCTAACTGCAATAAAACTATTTTCACACTGGAAGCAGTGGTATGGTTTCTCCCACGTGTGTGTGTATCCTCTCGTGTGATTTTAGTTGCTGTGTACGGTGTTTCCTAAGACACAATGGTGTGGCTGGCTTCCGGGTTAAGTGAGTAGTGTGTCAAGAAGCAGTGAGATGTATAAAGAGAAGCATGTGTTGATTGATTAGTGAACATTTTTAATGAGTTACATTTGAAAACAAACTTAACATCTACTACACATCTGCACATTAGGCAATTTCTGGTTCATTCAGTCAAACAAACATATATAATTCAACAAAAACCTCTCAAATGTATAGTGTATAATGTAACAATACACAGATGTATATAATGAATGTCAACTAGTGCCGTTCCACATTATATTTATATTCAGACAACAATATGTTCCATTAAGTCAAATCAGCACCTGTGTTTTCTCTGACATGGTGGAATACTACTGATGGGAACATTCATGAGGAAGTGAGTGTTCTTCATGTCAAAAAATTGTCAACGTCATCAAATGTTCATAAACTTTTAGCGTGAAGACTAGACATTAACTCAATGAAACACAACAACTTTAAATTCATAACATTTCTAGGTTAAAAATCAAGAAATGCACATTCTACTAATCTATTTAATAATTGTCATTTTAAAATATCCAAATCATATTTTTTTTTATATCAACTTTTAATTTTAAAAAACCTCAAAAACATAAGTCAGAACACAGCCTCTCTATTCTGTCATGTGATTTCAGGTCCTCTGACTGGGAAAGTACGTTAAGATTTCTCTCCAGAGTGTATTCTCTTCTTATGTTTGTTCAGGCTTCCTAACTGGGTAAAACTCTTTCCACAATGGGAGCAGTGGTGTGGTTTCTCCCCTGTGTGTATCATCTCATGTGATTACAGGTCCTCTGACTGGGAAAGTATGTTAAGATTTCTCTCCAGAGTGTATTCTCTTCTTATGTTTGTTCAGGTTCCCCAACTGTATAAAACTCTTTCCACACTGGGAGCAGTGGTAAGGCTTTTCTCCAGAGTGTATTCTCTTCTTATGTTTGTTCAGGCTCCCCAACTGTGTAAAACTCTTTCCACACTGGGAGCAGTGGTGTGGTTTCTCCCCGTGTGTATCATCTCATGTGATTTTAGGTCCTCTGACTGGGAAAGTACACTGGGAACATTGGAAAGATTTTCTCCTGTGTATTCTCATCTGATGTTTGTTTAGGTTCCCCAACTGGGTAAAACTCTTTCCACAATGGGAGCAGTGGTGTGGTTTCTCTCCTGTGTGTATCATCTCATGTGATTTTAGGTCCTGTGATCTTGAAAATCTCTTTCCACAGTAGAAACATTGGAAAGGCTTTTCTTCTGTGTGTATTATATTATGGTTGTTCAGGTTCCCTAACTGTATAAAACTCTTTCCACACTGGGAGCAGTGGTAAGGCTTTTCTCCTGTGTGTATTCTCTTATGTTTGTTCAGGGTCCCTAACTGGGTAAAACTCTTTCCACAATGGGAGCAGTGGTGTGGTTTATCCCCTGTGTGTTTCATCTCATGTGATTTTAGTTCCTGTGATCGTGAAAATCTCTTTCCACACTGGGAACATTGGAAATGCTTTTCTCCTGTGTGTATTCCTTTATGCTTTTTCAGGTTCCCTAACAGGGTAAAACTCTTTCCACACTGGGAGCAGTGGTGTGGCTTCTCCCCTGTGTGTGTCCTCTCATGCTGTTTCAGTTTCCATAAAAACTTAAACTCAAATTACACTGGGAGCAGTGGTGTCGTCTCACTGGTTTGGGCGTCTCTGGGTCTGGTTCCCCTGAAGGACTCTTCTTCCGTCTGTCAGAGTGAGAGTCTGGTCTCTCTCCTGCCAAAGACAAGAGTATTTAGTTAAACAGAGAGACCTGAATGAAATCTGCTCTTCCTATGAGGTTTAATCCATTGCCCTGATGTAAAATATAGATGCGCAGGAGGAGATGGCTGCCGTTAAACAGGCTCTTAACCAATTGTGTTATTGTGTTCTTTCACGTTATTTGTAACATAATGTTGCTGCACACAGCAGTCTACTGCTGCTCTTTAATTTTTTAGTTATTTTCATTCATCGATTTGTTACTTAACTCTTATTTTTCTTAAAACTGCATTGTTGGTTAAGGGCTGGTTGTGTTCCTGTTGTATTCGGTAGATGTGACAAATAAAATCTGATTTGATGACTAGATCCCTCATTATTCAACTTTACATTTGGATCCTGGATGCCGATTGGTTAATAGCCATTAGTTATTCACAATACTACCCAGGTAATGGCGGTTACCAGTTCCATTTCGAATCATTCCTACACATCCACTGTCCCACAGCCCAGCCAGGAAATGCCTAATCTCCACTGGAAAAACGCATTATAAATCATCAACTAATCTCCACTGTTCCACAGCCCAGCCCATTTATAAACTAATCTCCACTGTCCCACAGCCCAGCCAGGCAATTTATAAACTAATCTCCACTGTCCCACAGCCTCCACCCCAGCCCAGCCAGGTAATTTATAAACTAATCTCCACTGTTCCACAGCCCAGCCAGGCAATTTATAAACTAATCTCCACTGTCCCACAGCCCAGCCAGGCAATTTATAAACTAATCTCCACTGTCCCACAGCCCAGCCAGGCAATTTATAAACTAATCTCCACTGTTCCACAGCCCAGCCAGGCCATTTATAAACTAATCTCCACTGTTCCACAGCCCAGCCAGGCAATTTATAAACTAATCTCCACTGTTCCACAGCCCAGCCAGGCAATTTATAAACTAATCTCCACTGGAAAAAAGCATATTGGCCATTTTTTATGTAAAATAAAATATGTATAGAACTTATTTTGAACATTTATTATTGAATAAAAATGTTTTATGGAATCTCCCTTCAATTACTATATTGACGCCTAGTGGCCAATTAAGTTAAGATGGGGCTAGAATGGTAGATAAGTGGTTAAGATGGGGCTATAATGGTACATACTGGGTTAAGATGGGGTTAGAATGGTGCATAAGGGGTTAAGATGGGGCTAGAATGGTAGATAAGGGGTTAAGATGGAGCTAGAATGGTAGATAAGGGGTTAAGATGGTACATAAAGGGTTAAGATGGAGCTAGAATGGTACATATGTGGATAAGTTAGAATGGGGCTAGAATGGTACATACAGGGTTAAGATGGGGCTAGAATGGTACATACTGGGTTAAGATGGGGTTAGAATGGTAGCTACAGAGTTAAGATGGGGCTAGAATGGTAGATAAGGGGTTAAGATGGGGCTGGAATGGTACATAAGGGGTTAAGATGGGGCTTCAGTTGAACAGTGATTAGAACAGGTGATAGGAGCCTACCGGAAGATTAGAACAGGTGATAGGAGCCTACCGGAAGATTAGAACAGGTGATAGGAGCCTACTGGAAGATTAGAACAGGTGATAGGAGCCTACCGGAAGATTAGAACAGGTGATAGGAGCCTACCGGAAGATTAGAACAGGTGATAGGAGCCTACCGGAAGATTAGAACAGGTGATAGGAGCCTACTGGAAGATTAGAACAGGTGATAGGAGCCTACTGGAAGATTAGAACAGGTGATAGGAGCCTACTGGAAGATTAGAACAGGTGATAGGAGCCTACTGGAAGATTAGAACAGGTGATAGGAGCCTACTGGAAGATTAGAACAGGTGATAGGAGCCTACTGGAAGATTAGAACAGGTGATAGGAGCCTACTGGAAGATTAGAACAGGTGATAGGAGCCTACTGGAAGATTAGAACAGGTGATAGGAGCCTACTGGAAGATTAGAACAGGTGATAGGTGCCTACTGGAAGATTAGAACAGGTGATAGGAGCCTACTGGAAGATTAGAACAGGTGATAGGAGCCTACTGGAAGATTAGAACAGGTGATAGGAGCCTACTGGAACATTAGAACAGGTGATAGGAGCCTACTGGAAGATTAGAACAGGTGATAGGAGCCTACTGGAACATTAGAACAGGTGATAGGAGCCTACTGGAAGATGGATAAAGACAGTTTTCAACAGTTCTTCAAATATGTATACCTTTTCCCTTCGGGATTTATATATTTGCATTTGTGGATATAAACCTTTAGATTTACAGTTTATTTCACCCTTTTACCCTCATCCTTTATATATCGCTATAATATCCACACCAAACCATAGTCCTATAATATCCTCACCAAACCATAGTCCTATAATATCCACACCAAACCATAGTCCTATAATATCCACACCAAACCATAGTCCTATAATATCCACACATAACCATAACTAAGTCCTATAATATCCTCACCAAACCATAGTCCTATAATATCCTCACCAAACCATAGTCCTATAATATCCTCACCAAACCATAGTCCTATAATATCCACACCAAACCATAGTCCTATAATATCCTCACCAAACCATAGTCCTATAATATCCACACCAAACCATAGCTAAGCCCTATAATAACCAAACCATAGCCCTATAATATCCTCCAAACCAAACCAATAGTCCTATAATATCCACACCAAACCATAGTCCTATAATATCCAAACCATAGTCCTATAATATCCTCACCAAACCATAATATCCACACCAAACCATATAATCCTACCAAACCATAATAATATCCACACCAAACCATAGTCCTATAATATCCTATAATATCCACACCAAACCATAGTCCTATAATATCCACACCAAACCATAGTCCTATAATATCCACACCAAACCATAGTCCCACACCAAACCATAGTCCTATAATATCCACACCAAACCATAGTCCTATAATATCCACACCAAACCATAGTCCTATAATATCCACACCAAACCATAGTCCTATAATATCCACACCAAACCATAGTCCTATAATATCCACACCAAACCATAGTCCTATAATATCCACACCAAACCATAGTCCTATAATATCCACACCAAACCATAGTCCTATAATAACCAAACCATAGTCCTATAATATCCACACCAAACCATAGTCCTATAATATCCACACCAAACCATAGTCCTATAATATCCAAACCATAGTCCTATAATATCCACAAAACCATAGTCCTATAATATCCACACCAAACCATAGTCCTATAATATCCATAGTCCTATAATATCCACACCAAACCATAGTCCTATAATATCCACACCAAACCATAATAATCCAAACCAAACCATAGTCCTATAATATCCACAAACCATAGTCAAATATCCATAGTCCTATAATATCCTCACAAACCATAACCATAGTCCTATAATATCCACATAGTCCAAATATCCATAGTCCTATAATATCCAAACCATAGTCCTAAATATCCATAGTCCTATAATATCCTCACCAAACCATAGTCCTATAATATCCACACCAAACCATAGTCCTATAATATCCTCACCAAACCATAGCCCTATAATATCCACACCAAACCATAGTCCTATAATATCCACCAAACCATAGCCCTATAATATCAAAAACCATAGTCCTATAATATCCACACCAAACCATAGTCCTATAATATCCACACCAAACCATAGTCCTATAATATCCAAACCATAGTCCTATAATATCCTCACCAAACCATAGTCCTATAATATCCTCACCAAACCATAGTCCTATAATATCCACACCAAACCATAGTCCTATAATATCCACCAAAACCATAGCCCTATAATATCCACACCAAACCATAGTCCTATAATATCCACCAAACCATAGTCCTATAATATCCACACCAAACCATAGTCCTATAATATCCACCAAACCATAGTCCTATAATATCAAAAACCATAGTCCAATAATATCCACACAAACCATAGTCCTATAATATCCTCACCAAACCATAGCCCTATAATAATCCACACCAAACCATAGTCCTATAATATCCACACCAAACCATAGTCCTATAATATCCACACCAAACCATAGTCCTATAATATCCAAACCAAAAACCATAGCCCTATAATATCCTCACCATAGCATAATATCCACACCAAACCATAGTCCTATAATATCCACACCAAACCATAGTCCTATAATATCCACACCAAACCATAGTCCTATAATATCCACACCAAACCATAGCCCTCCTATAATATCCACACCAAACCATAGTCCTATAATATCCACACCAAACCATAGTCCTATAATATCCACACCAAACCATAGTCCTATAATATCCATTGTCTATAACGGAGTTGAGTTCCAGAGTCCATAGCGTTCCTTATAAGTGGCTATTTTAGGTCGTCAGATTAGCCCAAATGCTAATTTCTCAGCCTATCACAGAAACTCACAACTTTGAATGAAAAACATGGAATGGAATGTATCTAAATGACTGTTCAAAACATGAAAAACATATTTGTAAACACAAATTGACCAAAAAAATGTGTACAAATGTTTTAATATCTGTTTATCTTGGGGAATTTAAAACATTAACTTGTGTTACAAAAGGTTAAGAAAAGAAACAGTGTTAGTGTTTGATATAAATGGTCAATTTCCCATAATTTCCAACATGGGGAATGTTGGTGTTTTTACACTGAGCTAACATATGGAATTGTTTTAAGATGGTGATGCCATTGATCATTTAGCAATTTGCAACAACATTTTTATATTTTTTTATATGTAAGCCAGTTAAGAACTAATTCTTATTTTACAATGACAGCCTACCCCAAGCAGAACCTCCCCTAACCCGGGAGACACTGGGCCAATTGTGTGCCGCCCTATGGGACACACATTTAACCCCTTATTTCTGTTGGCACAAAACGAACTACATCGGATTTTTCCTTGTCTTGATTCTGTCCTCTTCATTATTGGAAGTCAGACATGAGTTGATTTTTGATTGAATGTGATGTCAAGCAAAGCACTACAGAAAGAGATATTCAGATGTTTACAAATGTTGTGAAAAAATGTAATGGGAAGCATTTGATCCATTAACGTTTTGTTTGGTCGCCCGCCACTATTTGTAGCTTTAACGATTCCTACAGTACAGAACTATTAACGTGTAGAACTTCAGTAAATGCCCCTTTAAAACCACATATCGGTTCAACAACTGCAGAGTTTGTACCCCTGTGTTTAAGATATTACTCACTGTTGTTAATCAGATCTCCTGTCTCCTCCTCCTCCTCTTCTTCTAATGTGACAGTAATCTCCCCCACTTCCTTCATTTCAAAAACGTCTTCCTCTTCTTTCACTGTGACAGTCATCTCCTCTTTCTCTTCCTCCTCTTCTTTTACTGTAACATCCTCCTCCTCTTTCACTCTGAACGAGTCCTCATCTTCTGTCAATTTAACTTCTTCCTCTTCTTCTTTCACTGTAACAGCCTCAAACTCAGTTTCTTGTTTTACTGTGACATCCTCCTCTTCCTTCTCCTCTTTCACGACAATGTTCAGCCCCAGAGTTTCTTTCTCCGTCCAGCAGATCACCTCTTTAGGAGGGGAGTCGATTAGTGAGCTCATGGTTGGGATGTTAGCTAGTTAGCATTAGTGACAAGACTAGCACTACTGCTAATTTACCCAGCTAGCTAGCTAACAACAACGTAAATATTAAATTGGGTAACTAGCCAGGAGATAAGACAAGTGTGTTTACAACACAGTGGCTAATATACAACGAAAGCATTTAATGATCTGCAATTGTATCGTCTATGTTGGCTAGAAAGATACGGAGGTGAATAACTCGCTGTTGTTTGAAGAAGCGTCCCGTCCATTAGATTATACGTCACACCGCCAGCATTACCCTGAAACAGGCACATCGCCACCTGGTGGGTGGGAGGGTAACAGTCAAGGGAAATGTTTATTTTATTTTGAGACACTTAGATTTTTCATTCATTCATTTATTTATATAATATTATTATATTGAGACGTATAAAGAAAAGCATGTGTCGATTAGTGATTTTTTTTAAGGATTTAAAACAATTTACTCCTGCACATTTAGAAAATCAAACAAACAGATAATACCCCAATAAGGCAGCAGCTAGGTTAGCTAGTAACAGTACTGAGTAGGTCCAAACTGCTCCTACACGGTGTAACAGTACTGAGTAGGTCCAAACTGCTCCTACACGGTGTAACAGTACTGAGTAGGTCCAAACTGCTCCTAACAGTACGGTGTAACAGTAACAGTGAGTAGGTCCAAACTGCTCCTACACGGTGGAGTAGGTCCAAACTAACAGTACTGAGTAGGTCCAAACTGCTCCTACACGGTGTAACAGTACTGAGTAGGTCCAAACTGCTCCTACACGGTGTAACAGTACTGAGTAGGTCCAAACTGCTCCTACACGGTGTAACAGTACTGAGTAGGTCCAAACTGCTCCTACACGGTGTAACAGTACTGAGTAGGTCCAAACTGCTCCTACACGGTGTAACAGTACTGATAGGTCCAAACTGCTCCTACACGGTGTAACAGTACTGAGTAGGTCCAAACTGCTCCTACACGGTGTAACAGTACTGAGTAGGTCCAAACTGCTCCTACACGGTGTAACAGTACTGAGTAGGTCCAAACTGCTCCTACACGGTGTAACAGTACTGAGTAGGTCCAAACTGCTCCTACACGGTGTAACAGTACTGAGTAGGTCCAAACTGCTCCAGCCAGTACTGAGTCCAAACTGCTTTCAGTACTGAGTAGGTCCAAACTGCTCCTACACGGTGTAACAGTACTGAGTAGGTCCAAACTGCTCCTCCACGGTGTAACAGTACCAACCCAACAGATGTGTCTACTACAAAGAATAGTAACCAATGTGGTGTGTGGAGGCCAACTTATTGTTAACGAGCTGTTCTAAACTGGGAACAAACTAAAGAAGCAAACTCATTTAAATAAAAGGTCAAAGGCCATCCATCCTTCAGAAGAGCTCCTTCCAGCCATCCATCCTTTCACCCACTCAGAAGAGCTCTCCTGATGTACCTTCCAGCCATCCATCCTTTCACCCACTCAGAAGAGCTCTCCTGATGTACCTTCCAGCCATCCATCCTTTCACCCACTCAGAAGAGCTCTCCTGATGTACCTTCCAGCCATCCATCCTTTCACCCACTCAGAAGAGCTCATTTCTGTAAGTACATAGATGGACAGTTGAAGTCGGAAGTTAACATACACCTTAGCCAAATTAATTTAAACTCAGTTTCTCACAATTCCTGACACTTAATCCTAGTAAATATTCTTTGTCTTAGGTCAGTTAGGATGACCACTTTATTTTAAGAATGTGAAATGTCAAAATAATAGTAGAGAGAATTATTTATTTAAGATTTTATATTATTCATCACATTCCCAGTGGGTCAGAAGTTTACATGCACTCAATTAGTATTTGGTAGCATTGCCTTTAAATTGTTTAACTTGGGTCAAACGTTTAGGGTAACCTTCCAAAAGCTTCCCACAATAAATGGGGTGCATTTTGGCCCATTCCTCCTGACAGAGCTGGTGTAACTGAGTCAGGTTTATAGGCCTCCTTGCTCGCACACACATTTTCAGTTCTGCCCACAAATGTTCTATAGGATTGAGGTCAAGGCTTTGTGATGGCCACTCCAATACCTTGACTTTGTTGTCCTTAAGCCATTTTGCCACAACTTTGGAAGTATACTTGGGGTCATTGTCCATTTGGAAGACCCATTTGTGACCAAGCTTTAACTTCCTGGCAGATGTTGCTTCAATATATCCACATAATTTTCCATCCTCATCATGTCATCTATGTTGTGAAGTGCACCAGTCCTCCTGCAGCAAAGCACCCCCACAACATGATGCTGCCACCCCCGTGCTTCACGGTTGGGATGGTGTTCTCCGGCTTGCAAGACCCCCCCTTTTTCCCCCTCCAAACATAACGATGGTCATTATGGCCAAACAGTTCTATTTTTGTTTCATCAGACCAGAGGACATTTCCCCAAAAAGTACAATCTTTGTCCCCATGTGCAGTTGCAAACCGTAGTCTGGCTCTTTTATGGTGGTTTTGGAGCAGTGGCTTTTTCCTTGCTGAGCGGCCTTTCAGGTTATGTCGCTATAGGACTCGCTTTACTGTGTATATAGATACTTTTGTACCTGTTTCCTACAGCATCTTCACAAGGTCTTTTGCTGTTCTGGGATTGATTTGCACCAAAGTAATTAGCCAATCGTTCATCACTAGGAGACAGAAAGCGTCTCCTTCCTGAGAAGTATGACGGCTGTGTGGTCTCATGGTGTTTATACTTGCATACTATTGTTTGTACAGATGAACGTGGTACCTTCAGGCGTTTAGAAATTGCCCCCAATGATGAACCAGACTTGTGGAGGTCTACAATGTTTTTCCTGAGGTCTTGGCTGATTTCTTTTGATTTTCCCAATCATGTCAAGCAAAGAGGCACTGAGTTTGAAGGTAAGGCCTTGAAATACATCCACAGGTACACCTCCAATTGACTCAAATGATGTCAATTAGCCAATCAGAAGCTTCTAAAGCAATGACATCATTTTCTGTATGTTTCCAAGCTGTTTAAAGGCACAGTCAACTTAGTGTATGTAAACTTCTGACCCACTGGAATGGTGATACAGTGAATTACAAATGAAATAATCTGTCTGTAACTTGTGTCATGCACAAAGTAGATGTCCTAACCGACTTGCCAAAACTATAGTTTGTTAACAAGACATTGTGGAGTGGTTGAAAAACGAGTTTTAATGACCTCAACTTTAAGTGTCTGTAAACTTCCGACTTCAACTGTATATTTATGTTTATTTATTTCTCCCTTTTGTACTTTAACTATTTGCACAACACAACAACACTGTATATAGACATAATATGATATTTGTAATGTCTTTATTCTTTTGGAACTTCCGTGATTGTAATATTTACTGTTGACTCTTTATTGTGTTATAGTGAATGTCCACTAGTGGCCAACAGAATTAAAACCTGTTCATTAATACTTTTCATTCAGATAAAAATGTTGCTTTAATCATTACAATCAGCACCTGTATTTTCTCTCTAACATGAACACTGTGACTCATCAGAACACTGACTCATCAGAACACTGACTCATCAGAACACTGTGACTCATCAGAACACTGTGACTCATCAGAACACTGTGACTCATCAGAACACTGTGACTCATCAGAACACTGTGACTCATCAGAACACTGTGACTCATCAGAACACTGTGACTCATCAGAACACTGTGACTCATCAGAACACTGTGACTCATCAGAACACTGTGTTCTCTCTCTAACATGGTGGAATAACACCTGTGTTCTCTCTCTAACATGGTGGAATAACACCTGTGTTCTCTCTCTAACATGGTGGAATAACACCTGTGTTCTCTCTCTAACATGGTGGAATAACACCTGTGTTCTCTCTCTAACATGGTGGAATAACACCTGTGTTCTCTCTCTAACATGGTGGAATAACACCTGTGTTCTCTCTCTAACATGGTGGAATAACACCTGTGTTCTCTCTCTAACATGGTGGAATAACACCTGTGTTCTCTCTCTAACATGGTGGAATAACACCTGTGTTTTCTCTCTAACATGGTGGAATAACACCTGTGTTCTCTCTCTAACATGGTGGAATAACACCTGTGTTCTCTCTCTAACATGGTGGAATAACACCTGTGTTCTCTCTCTAACATGGTGGAATAACACCTGTGTCTTTCTCTCTAACATGGTGGAATAACACCTCTCTCTAACATGGTGGAATAACACCTGTGTTCTCTCTCTAACATGGTGGAATAAACATGGTGGAATAACACCTGTGTTCTCTCTCTAACATGGTGGAATAACACCTGTGTTCTCTCTCTAACATGGTGGAATAACACCTGTGTTCTCTCTCTAACATGGTGGAATAACACCTGTGTTCTCTCTCTAACATGGTGGAATAACACCTGTGTTCTCTCTCTAACATGGTGGAATAACACCTGTGTTCTCTCTCTAACATGGTGGAATAACACCTAACATGGTGGAAATAACACCTGTGTTCTCTCTCTAACATGGTGGAATAACACCTGTGTTCTCTCTCTAACATGGTGGAATAACACCTGTGTTCTCTCTCTAACATGGTGGAATAACACCTGTGTTCTCTCTCTAACATGGTGGAATAACACCTGTGTTCTCTCTCTAACATGGTGGAATAACACCTGTGTTCTCTCTCTAACATGGTGGAATAACACCTGTAACACCTGTTTCTCTCTAACATGGTGGAATAACACCTGTGTTTTCTCTCTAACATGGTGGAATAACACCTGTGTTTTCTGGTGGAATAACTCTAACATGGTGGAATAACACCTGTGTTCTCTCTCTAACATGGTGGAATAACACCTGTGTTTTCTCTCTAACATGGTGGAATAACACCTGTGTTTTCTCTCTAACATGGTGGAATAACACCTGTGTTTTCTCTCTAACATGGTGGAATAACACCTGTGTTCTCTCTCTAACATGGTGGAATAACACCTGTGTTCTCTCATGGTGGAATAACTAACATGGTGGAATAACACCTGTGTTTTCTCTCTGGTGGACATGGTGGAATAACACCTGGTGGAATAACACCTGTGTTTCTCTCTAACATGGTGGAATAACACCTGTGTTTTCTCTCTAACATGGTGGAATAACACCTGTGTTTTCTCTCTAACATGGTGGAATAACACCTGTGTTCTCTCTCTAACATGGTTTTCTCTCTAACATGGAATAACACCTGTGTTTTCTCTCTAACATGGTGGAATAACACCTGTGTTTTCTCTCTAACATGGTGGAATAACACCTGTGTTTTCTCTCTAACATGGTGGAATAACACCTGTGTTCTCTCTCTAACATGGTGGAATAACACCTGTGGTGGAATAACACCTGTTTTCTCTCTAACATGGTGGAATAACACCTGTGTTCTCTCTCTAACATGGTGGAATAACACCTGTGTTCTCTCTCTAACATGGTGGAATAACACCTGTGTTCTCTCTCTAACATGGTGGAATAACACCTGTGTTCTCTCTCTAACATGGTGGAATAACACCTGTGTTTTCTCTCTAACATGGTGGAATAACACCTGTGTTCTCTCTCTAACATGGTGGAATAACACCTGTGTTTTCTCTCTAACATGGTGGAATAACACCTGTGTTTTCTCTCTAACATGGTGGAATAACACCTGTGTTTTCTCTCTAACATGGTGGAATAACACCTGTGTTCTCTCTCATGGTGGAATAACACCTGGTGGAATAACACCTGTGTTTTCTCTCTAACATGGTGGAATAACACCTGTGGTGGAATAACACCTGGTGGAATTTTCCTCTCTAACATGGTGGAATAACACCTGTGTTTCTCTCTAACATGGTGGAATAACACCTGTGTTTTCTAACATGGTGGAATAACACCTGTTTTCTCTCTAACATGGTGGAATAACACCTGTGTTCTCTAATAACACCTGTGTTCTCTCTCTAACATGTGGAATAACACCTGTGTTCTCTAACATCTCTCTAACATGGTGGAATAACACCTGTGTTCTCTCTCTAACATGGTGGAATAACACCTGTGTTCTCTCTCTAACATGGTGGAATAACACCTGTGTTTCCTGTGTGGAATAACACCTGTGTTCTCTCTAACATGGTGGAATAACACCTGTGTTTTCTCTAACATGGTGGAATAACACCTGTGTTCTCTCTCTAACATGGTGGAATAACACCTGTGTTTCTCTCTAACATGGTGGAATAACACCTGTGTTTTCACCTGTGTTCTCTCTCTAACATGGTGGAATAACACCTGTGTTCTCTCTCTAACATGGTGGAATAACACCTGTGTTTTCTCTCTAACATGGTGGAATAACACCTGTGTTCTCTCTCTAACATGGTGGAATAACACCTGTGTTCTCTCTCTAACATGGTGGAATAACACCTGTGTTCTCTCTCTAACATGGTGGAATAACACCTGTGTTTTCTCTAACATGGTGGAATAACACCTAAACATGGTGGAATAACACCTGTGTTTCTCTCTAACATGGTGGAATAACACCTGTGTTTTCTCTCTAACATGGTGGAATAATAACACCTGTGTTCTCTCTCTAACATGGTGGAATAACACCTGTGTTCTCTCTCTAACATGGTGGAATAACACCTGTGTTCTCTCATGGTGGAACATGGTGGAATAACACCTGTGTTCTCTCTCTAACATGGTGGAATAACACCTGTGTTCTCTCTCTAACATGGTGGAATAACACCTGTGTTCTCTCTCTAACATGGTGGAATAACACCTGTGTTCTCTCTCTAACATGGTGGAATAATACCTGTGTTCTCTCTCTAACATGGTGGAATAACACCTGTGTTTTCTCTCTAACATAGTGGAATAACACCTGTGTTTTCTCTCTAACATGGTGGAATAACACCTGTGTTCTCTCTCTAGCATAGTGGAATAACACCTGTGTTCTCTCTCTAACATAGTGGAATAACACCTGTGTTCTCTCTCTAACATGGTGGAATAACACCTGTATTTTCTCTCTAACATAGTGGAATAACACCTGTATTTTCTCTAACATAGTGGAATAACACCTGTATTTTCTCTCTAACATAGTGGAATAACACCTGTATTTTCTCTAACATAGTGGAATAACACCTGTATTTTCTCTAACATAGTGGAATAACACCTGTATTTTCTCTCTAACATAGTGGAATAACACCTGTATTTTCTCTCTAACATAGTGGAATAACACCTGTATTTTCTCTCTAACATAGTGGAATAACACCTGTATTTTCTCTCTAACAGTGGAATAACACCTGTATTTTCTCTCTAACATAGTGGAATAACACCTGTATTTTCTCTCTAACATAGTGGAATAACACCTGTATTTTCTCTCTAACATAGTGGAATAACACCTGTGTTTTCTCTCTAACATGGTGGAATAACACTTGTGTTTTCTCTAACATAGTGGAATAACACCTGCGTTTTCTCTAACATAGTGGAATAACACCTGTGTTTTCTCTCTAACATAGTGGAATAACACCTGTGTTTTCTCTAACATAGTGGAATAACACCTGTATTTTCTCTCTAACATGGTGGAATAACACTGATGGGAATATTCAAGAGGTTGTGAATGTTCTTCGTGTTCACAACATCATCCCATCTTTAGCTTGGAGACTAGAACACAAATTAACTCAATGAAACCAAAACAACTACGTTTCTCAGGGTTTTCAAGGTCAGAATCAAGAAATACACTACAATATTCATCCAATTTACATTTTAAAATATCTAAATCATGTCATTAATAACATCTAAGGGTTCTAACATGTATCCAATCTATCAAAGTGTAGAATCAAAACAAAAAACAAAAACATTTTAAAATTATAATCTGATTTTAGACATAATCATGTATCTAGAGAAAAAAACTCAAACAGGCCTATTGTTGATTAAGATTACATATAAACAATGTGATTTAATGCATAAAACAACAGTCAGAACACTGTGAGTCATCAGAACACAGTCAAACATCAGTCAGAACACAGTGACTCATCAGAACACTGTGACTCATCAGAACACAGTGACTCATCAGAACACAGTGACTCATCAGAACACAGTGACTCATCAGAACACAGCCTGGGAATGGGAACATGAGTAAGGCTTCACTCAAGAGTGCATTGTCTTCTTATGTTTGTTCAGGCTCCCTAAATGGGAAAAATCCTTTCCACACAGGGAGCAATGATAAGGTTTCTCCCCAGTGTGTGTCCTTTCATGTGATTTCAGTTCCTGTGATCGTGAAAATCTCTTTCCACAATGGGGACAGGGGTAAGGCTTTTCTCCTGTGTGTGTCCTCTCATGTGATTTTAGGTCCTGTGATCGTGAAAATGTCTTTCCGCAATGGGCACAGTGGTAAGGCTTTTCTCCTGTGTGTATTCTATTATGTTTGTTCAGGCTCCCTAACAGCGAAAAACTCTTTTTACACTGGGAGCAGTGGTATGGTTTCTCACCTGTGTGTGTCCTCTCATGAGATTTTAGTTCCTGTGGTCGTGAAAATCTCTTTTCACATAGGGCACAGGGGTAAGGCGTTTCTCCTGTGTGTATTCTCTTATGAGTGTTCAGGCTCGCTAACTGCGTAAAACTTTTTTCACACTGGGAGCAGTGGTATGGTTTCTCACCTGTGTGTGTCCTCTCATGAGATTTTAGTTGCTGTGCTCGTGTAAATCTCTTTCCACAATGGGAACATTGGAAAGGCTTTTCTCCTGTGTGTTTCCTTTCATGCTCTTTTAGGTTACCTAACAACCTAAAACTCTGTCCACAATGGGAACAGTGGTAAGGCTTTTCTCCTGTGTGCATTCTATTGTGTTTGTTCAGGCTCCATAAATGACTAAAACACTTTCCACACTGGGAACAGAGATACGTTTTCTCCCTTGTGTGTGTCCTCTGATGCATTTTTAGGTTCTGTGATCGGGAGAATCTCTTTCCACACTGGGAACATTGGAAAGGCTTTTCTTCGGTGTGTTTCCTTTCATGCTCTTTTTGGTAAGCTAACTGGGCAAAACTTTTTCCACACACGGAGCAAGGGTAAGGTTTCTCCCCTGTGTGCGTCCTCTCATGCTCCTTCAGCTTATCCAACAACCTAAAATTCTTTCCACAATGGGAACAGTGGTAAGGCTTTTCTCCTGTGTGTATTCTACTATGTTTTTTTAGGTTCTGTGATCGTGAAAATCTCTTTCCACACTGGGAGCAGTGGAAAGGTTTTCCTCCTGTGTGTTTTCTCTCATGCTTTTTTAGGTTCAATGACAACTTGAAACTCTTATTACACTTGGAGCAGTCGTGTCGTCTCACTGGTTTGGGAGTCTCTGGGTCTGTTTCCTCTGAAGGACTCTTACTGCTGTCAGAGTGACAGTCTGGTCTCTCTCCTGCCAAAGACAGAGTATTTGGTTAAACAGAGAGACCTGGATGAAACCTCCACATGATAAAACTGTCTTCCTATGAGGTTTAATCTCGACTAGATCCTTCATTATAAAACAGTACACTTGGAACATGAATGCCGATTGGTTAATAGCCACTAGTTATTCACAATACTAACCGGGTAATGGCCGTTAACCCATTATTTACCATTATAGTAACAACCCAACAATGAACCACTAGCTGTCACTATAGCAAGTAAATGTTGGAAACAAACATTCTAGCCCCATCTTAACGCCCTATGTACCATTCTAGCCCCATATTAACCCCTATGTACCATTCTAGCCCCATCTTAACGCCCTATGTACCATTCTATCCCCATATTAACCCCTTATGTACCATTCTAGCACCATATTAACCCCTTATGTACCATTCTAGAGCCATATTAACCCCTTATGTACCATTCTAGCCCCATCTTAACCCCTTATGTACCATTCTAGCCCCATATTAACCCATTATGTACCATTCTAACCCCATATTAACCCCTTATGTACCATTCTAGCCCCATATTAACGCCCTATGTACCATTCTAGCCCCATCTTAACGCCCTATGTACCATTCTAGCCCCATATTAACCCCTTATGTACCATTCTAGCCCCATATTAACCCCTTATGTACCATTCTAGCCCCATATTAACCCCTTATGTACCATTCTAGCCCCATATGAACCCCTTATGTACCATTCTAGCCCCATCTTAACGCCCTATGTACCATTCTAGCCCCATATTAACCCCTTATGTACCATTCTAGCCCCATCTTAACCCTTTATGTACCATTTTAGCCCCATCTTAACCCCTTATGCACCATTCTAACCCCATCTTAACTAGTTGCTCCTACCCTCTACTTTTTTGAACATTTTGTTAAAAATCGCGCAACATTTCAGCGCCCTGCTACTCATGCCAGGAATATAGTACGTTCATATGGTTAGAATGTGTGGATAGGAAACCCTCGGACGTTTTTAAAACTGGTTAAATCACGACTGTGGCTATTACATAACGTGCGTTACATCGGAAAGTGCAGGAAAACCTGATCACAGAAAATGGAAATAAATATCCTTGCGCCACTTCCAGCAATTGTTAACAGTGAGCCGAATTAGATAAGACTGAGCATTCAACTCCCACAGCATCCCCATGTTGTCTAGAGTCTTGTGAATTGAATCATCTTTGATTCTTGGTTGAACCGAAACAGGGGCACCACTTACCTCCGGTCTCCGCCCAGATCATTCCGGAAGAGCTCTCTCGTGAAATTTTTTCCAAGACGACAGATAATGATTTTTACATCGCCTATGGATGATTTTTATTGCTTATTAACGTTTACTAATACCTAAAGTAGCATTACAAACGTATTTCGAAGTGTTTTGTGAAAGTTTATCGTCTACTTTTTGAATTTTAAAAAATGACGTTACGTTGTGAAATCGCTGTTTTTTTCGTTTATCACACAGTCTACATATAACGATATCTTGGCTTTATATGGCCCGATTTAATCGAAATAAAGACCCAATAGTGTTTATGGGACATCTAGGAGTGCCAACAAAGAAGATGGTGAAAGGTAATGACTGTTTTCTATTTTATTGTGCGGTTTGTGTAACGCCGAAATGCTAATTATTTTGTTTACGTCCCCTGCTGTGCTTTTGTGTTGTAGTGTATTGGTGCATGCTATCAGATAATAGCTTCTCATGCTGTCGCCGAAAAGCATTTTAAAAATCTGACTTGTTGCCTGGATTCACAACGAGTGTAGCTTTAATTTGATACCCTGCATGTGTATTTTAATGAACTTTTGAGTTTTAACTAATACTATTAGCATTTAGCGTAGCGCATTTGCATTTCCAGAGCTCTAGTTGGGACGCAAGCGTCCCAAGTAGAGGCAAGAGGTTAACGCCCTATGTACCATTCTAGTAGCAAACCAACAATTACCACTATCTTTTCATTATAGCAGGTAAAGGGAGATTACATATGAATAAATACATATTTTCCATACATTTCTATTGAATGATAAATCACCAGAATACGTTCTATACATATTGTCTGTACATACAAAATGCAGAGGTCAGATAGCAAGGTTCAGAACAAGTCCCTTCTGTTACAAACCAAATGCTGGACTAGAAACATGGGGTAATAATGTTGAGTTTCTTTTTTCCAGTGGAGATTAGTTGATGAATTGCCTGGCAGGGCTGTGGGACAGTGGAGATTAGTTGATGAATTGCCTGGCTGGGCTGTGGAACAGTGGAGATTAGTTTATGAATTGCCTGGCTGGGCTGTGGGACAGTGGAGATTAGTTTATACATTGTCTGGCTGGGCTGTGGGACAGTGGGGATTAGTTTATGAATTTCCTGGCTGGGCTGTGGGACAGTGGGGATTAGTTTATGAATTGCCTGGCTGGGCTGTGGAACAGTGGAGATTAGTTTATGAATTGCCTGGCTGGGCTGTGGGAGAGTGGAGATTAGTTTATAAATTGCCTGGCTGGGCTGTGGGAGAGTGGAGATTAGTTTATGAATTGCCTGGCTGGGCTGTGGGACAGTGGAGATTAGTTTATACATTGCCAGGCTGGGCTGTGGGACAGTGGAGATGAGTTGATGAGCATAGCTCAGCACAGTAGAGGAGAGTATAGTTCAGCACAGTAGAGGAGAGTTTAGCTCAGCACAGTAGAGGAGAGTATAGTTCAGCACAGTAGAGGAGAGTATAGCTCAGCACAGTAGAGGAGAGTATAGCTCAGCACAGTAGAGGAGAGTATAGCTCAGCACAGTAGAGGAGAGTATAGCTCAGCACAGTAGAGGAGAGTATAGCTCAGCACAGTAGAGGAGAGTATAGCTCAGCACAGTAGAGTAGAGTATAGCTCGGTACAGTAGAGTATAGCTCAGTAGAGTATAGCTCAGTAGAGTAGAGTATAGCTCAGTATAGTATAGCTCGGTACAGTATAGTATAGCTCGGTACAGTAGAGTATAGCTCGGTACAGTAGAGTATGGTACAGTAGAGTATAGCTCAGTAGAGTATAGCTCAGTAGAGTAGAGTATAGCGCAGTACAGTAGAGTATAGCTCGGTACAGTAGAGTATAGCTCAGGATAGTATAGCTCAGTAGAGTAGAGTATAGCTCAGTAAAGTAGAGTATAGCTCAGTACAGTAGAGTATAGCTCAGTACAGTAGAGTAGAGTATAGCTCGGTACAGTAGAGTATAGCTCAGTAGAGTATAGCTCAGTAGAGTAGAGTATAGCTCAGTACAGTATAGCTCGGTACAGTAGAGTATAGCTCAGTAGAGTATAGCTCAGGATAGTATAGCTCAAGATAGTATAGCTCAGTAAAGTAGAGTATAGCTCAGTACAGTAGAGTATAGCTCAGTACAGTAGAGTATAGCTCGGTTCAGTAGAGTATAGCTCAGGATAGTATAGCTCAGTAGAGTAGAGTATAGCTCAGCACAGTAGAGTAGAGTATAGCTCAGTACAATACAGTAGAGTATAGCTCAGTACAGTAGAGTATAGCTCAGTACAATACAGTAAAGTATAGCTCAGTACAGTAGAGTAGAGTATAGCTCAGTACAGTACAGTAAATGGATGGACAGACCAGTGAGCTGCCAGTCACTATGGACAGACCAGTGAGCTACCAGTCACTATGGACAGACCAGTCACTATGGACAGACCAGTGAGCTGCCAGTCACTATGGACAGACCAGTCACTATGGACAGACCAGTCACTATGGACAGACCAGTGAGCTGCCAGTCACTATGGACAGACCAGTCACTATGGACAGACCAGTCACTATGGACAGACCAGTGAGCTGCCAGTCACTATGGACAGACCAGTGAGCTGCCAGTCACTATGGACAAACCAGTGAGCTGCCAGTCACTATGGACAAACCAGTGAGCTGCCAGTCACTATGGACAAACCAGTGAGCTGCCAGTCACTATGGACAGACCAGTCACTATGGACAGACCAGTGAGCTGATAGTCACTATGGACAGACCAGTGAGCTGATAGTCACTATGGACAGACCAGTGAGCTGATAGTCACTATGGACAGACCAGTGAGCTGCCAGTCACTATGGACAGACCAGTCACTATGGACAGACCAGTGAGCTGCCAGTCACTATGGACAGACAAGTCACTATGGACAGACCAGTCACTATGGACAAACCAGTGAGCTGCCAGTCACTATGGACAGACCAGTGAGCTGCCAGTCACTATGGACAGACCAGTGAGCTGATAGTCACTATGGACAGACCAGTGAGCTGATAGTCACTATGGACAGACCAGTGAGCTGCCAGTCACTATGGACAGACCAGTCACTATGGACAGACCAGTCACTATGGACAGACCAGTGAGCTGCCAGTCACTATGGACAGACAAGTCACTATGGACAGACCAGTCACTATGGACAGACCAGTGAGCTGCCAGTCACTATGGAAAGACCAGTGAGCTGATAGTCACTATGGACAGACCATTTACATTTACATTTAAGTCATTTAGCAGACGCTCTTATCCAGAGTGACTTCCAAATTGACCAGTGAGCTGATAGTCACTATGGACAGACCAGTGAGCTGCAAGTCACTATGGACAGACCAGTCACTATGGACAGACCAGTCACTATGGACAGACCAGTGAGCTGCCAGTCACTATGGACAGACCAGTGAGCTGATAGTCACTATGGACAGACCAGTGAGCTGATAGTCACTATGGACAGACCAGTGAGCTGATAGTCACTATGGACAGACCAGTGAGCTGATAGTCACTATGGACAGACCAGTGAGCTGATAGTCACTATGGACAGACCAGTGAACTGCCAGTCACTATGGACAGACCAGTCACTATGGACAGACCAGTCACTATGGACAGACCAGTCACTATGGACAGACCAGTGAGCTGCCAGTCACTATGGAAAGACCAGTGAGCTGCCAGTCACTATGGACAGACCAGTGAGCTGCCAGTCACTATGGACAGACCAGTGAGCTGCCAGTCACTATGGGCAGACCAGTGAGCTGCCAATCACTATGGGCAGACCAGTGAGCTGCCAGTCACTATGGGCAGACCAGTGAGCTGCCAGTCACTATGGACAGACCAGTGAGCTGCCAGTGACTATGGACAGACCAGTGAGCTGCCAGTCACTATGGACAGACCAGTCACTATGGACAGACCAGTGAGCTGCCAGTCACTATGGACAGACCAGTGAGCTGCCAGTCACTATGGACAGACCAGTCACTATGGACAGAACAGTGAGCTGCCAGTCACTATGGACAGACCAGTCACTATGGACAGACCAGTGAGCTGCCAGTCACTATGGACAGACCAGTGAGCTGCCAGTCACTATGGACAAACCAGTGAGCTGCCAGTCACTATGGACAAACCAGTGAGCTGCCAGTCACTATGGACAGACCAGTGAGCTGATAGTCACTATGGACAGACCAGTGAGCTGATAGTCACTATGGACAGACCAGTCACTATGGACAGACCAGTCACTATGGACAGACCAGTGAGCTGCCAGTCACTATGGACAGACAAGTCACTATGGACAGACCAGTCACTATGGACAAACCAGTGAGCTGCCAGTCACTATGGACAGACCAGTGAGCTGATAGTCACTATGGACAGACCAGTGAGCTGATAGTCACTATGGACAGACCAGTGAGCTGATAGTCACTATGGACAGACCAGTGAGCTGCCAGTCACTATGGACAGACCAGTGAGCTGCCAGTCACTATGGACAGACCAGTCACTATGGACAGACCAGTCACTATGGACAGACCAGTGAGCTGCCAGTCACTATGGACAGACCAGTGAGCTGATAGTCACTATGGACAGACCAGTGAGCTGATAGTCACTATGGACAGACCAGTGAGGACAGACCAGTGCCAGTCACTATGGCAGACCAGTCACTATGGACAGACCAGTCACTATGGACAGACCAGTGAGCTGCCAGTCACTGGACAGACAAGTGGACAGACCAGTCACTATGGACAGACCAGTGAGCTGCCAGTCACTATGGACAGACCAGTGAGCTGCCAGTCACTATGGACAGACCAGTGAGCTGCCAGTCACTATGGACAGACCAGTGAGCTGCCAGTCACTATGGACAGACCAGTGAGCTGCCAGTCACTATGGGCAGACCAGTGAGCTGCCAGTCACTATGGGCAGACCAGTGAGCTATGGACAGACCAGTCACTATGGACAGACCAGTGAGCTGCAGTCACTATGGACAGACCAGTCACTATGGACAGACCAGTCACTATGGACAGACCAGTGAGCTGCCAGTCACTATGGACAGACCAGTGAGCTGCCAGTCACTATGGACAGACCAGTGAGCTGCCAGTCACTATGGACAGACCAGTCACTAGGACAGAACAGTCACTGCCAGACCAGTCACTATGGACAGACCAGTGAGCTGCCAGTCACTATGGACAGACCAGTGAGCTGCCAGTCACTATGGACAAACCAGTGAGCTGCCAGTCACTATGGACAGACCATTTACATTTAAGTCATTTAGCAGACGCTCTTATCCAGAGTGACTTCCAAATTGACCAGTGAGCTGATAGTCACTATGGACAGACCAGTGAGCTGCAAGTCACTATGGACAGACCAGTCACTATGGACAGACCAGTGAGCTGCCAGTCACTATGGACAGACCAGTGAGCTGATAGTCACTATGGACAGACCAGTGAGCTGATAGTCACTATGGACAGACCAGTGAGCTGATAGTCACTATGGACAGACCAGTGAGCTGATAGTCACTATGGACAGACCAGTGAGCTGATAGTCACTATGGACAGACCAGTGAGCTGCCAGTCACTATGGACAGACCAGTCACTATGGACAGACCAGTCACTATGGACAGACCAGTGAGCTGCCAGTCACTATGGAAAGACCAGTGAGCTGCCAGTCACTATGGACAGACCAGTGAGCTGCCAGTCACTATGGACAGACCAGTGAGCTGCCAGTCACTATGGGCAGACCAGTGAGCTGCCAGTCACTATGGGCAGACCAGTGAGCTGCCAGTCACTATGGACAGACCAGTCACTATGGACAGACCAGTCACCATGGACAGACCAGTAAGCTGCCAGTCACTATGGACAGACCAGTGAGCTGATAGTCACTATGGACAGACCAGTGAGCTGATAGTCACTATGGACAGACCAGTGAGCTGATAGTCACTATGGACAGACCAGTGAGCTGCCAGTCACTATGGACAGACCAGTCACTATGGACAGACCAGTCACTATGGACAGACCAGTGAGCTGCCAGTCACTATGGACAGACAAGTCACTATGGACAGACCAGTCACTATGGACAGACCAGTGAGCTGCCAGTCACTATGGAAAGACCAGTGAGCTGCCAGTCACTATGGACAGACCAGTGAGCTGCCAGTCACTATGGACAGACCAGTGAGCTGCCAGTCACTATGGACAGACCAGTGAGCTGCCAGTCACTATGGGCAGACCAGTGAGCTGCCAGTCACTATGGGCAGACCAGTGAGCTGCCAGTCACTATGGACAGACCAGTCACTATGGACAGACCAGTCACTATGGACAGACCAGTGAGCTGCCAGTCACTATGGACAGACCAGTGAGCTGCCAGTGACTATGGACAGACCAGTGAGCTGCCAGTCACTATGGACAGACCAGTCACTATGGACAGAACAGTGAGCTGCCAGTCACTATGGACAGACCAGTCACTATGGACAGACCAGTGAGCTGCCAGTCACTATGGACAGACCAGTGAGCTGCCAGTCACTATGGACAAACCAGTGAGCTGCCAGTCACTATGGACAGACCATTTACATTTACATTTAAGTCATTTAGCAGACGCTCTTATCCAGAGTGACTTCCAAATTGACCAGTGAGCTGATAGTCACTATGGACAGACCAGTGAGCTGCAAGTCACTATGGACAGACCAGTCACTATGGACAGACCAGTCACTATGGACAGACCAGTGAGCTGCCAGTCACTATGGACAGACCAGTGAGCTGATAGTCACTATGGACAGACCAGTGAGCTGATAGTCACTATGGACAGACCAGTGAGCTGATAGTCACTATGGACAGACCAGTGAGCTGATAGTCACTATGGACAGACCAGTGAGCTGATAGTCACTATGGACAGACCAGTGAGCTGCCAGTCACTATGGACAGACCAGTCACTATGGACAGACCAGTCACTATGGACAGACCAGTGAGCTGCCAGTCACTATGGACAGACCAGTGAGCTGCCAGTCACTATGGACAGACCAGTGAGCTGCCAGTCACTATGGACAGACCAGTGAGCTGCCAGTCACTATGGACAGACCAGTGAGCTGCCAGTCACTATGGACAGACCAGTGAGCTGCCAGTCACTATGGACAGACCAGTCACTATGGACAGACCAGTCACTATGGACAGACCAGTGAGCTGCCAGTCACTATGGACAGACCAGTGAGCTGCCAGTCACTATGGACAGACCAGTGAGCTGCCAGTCACTATGGACAGACCAGTCACTAGGACAGCCAGTCACTATGGACAGACCAGTCACTATGGACAGACCAGTGAGCTGCCAGTCACTATGGACAGACCAGTGAGCTGCCAGTCACTATGGACAGACCAGTGAGCTGCCAGTCACTATGGACAGACCAGTGAGCTGCCAGTCACTATGGACAGACCAGTCACTATGGACAGACCAGTGAGCTGCCAGTCACTATGGACAGACCAGTGAGCTGCCAGTCACTATGGACAAACCAGTGAGCTGCCAGTCACTATGGACAAACCAGTGAGCTGCCAGTCACTATGGACAGACCAGTGAGCTGCCAGTCACTATGGACAGACCAGTGAGCAGTGAGCTGGACAGACCAGTCACTATGGACAGACCAGTGAGTCTATGGACAGACCAGTGAGCTGCCAGTCAGACTAGTGGCTGACCAGTCACTATGGACAGACCAGTGAGCACACTATGGACAGACCAGTGAGCTGCCAGTCACTATGGACAGACCAGTGAGCTGCAGTCACTATGGACAGACCAGTGAGCTGATAGTCACTATGGACAGACCAGTGAGCTGCCAGTCACTATGGACAGACCAGTCAGGACTGATAGTCACTATGGACAGACCAGTGAGCTGATGTCACTATGGACAGACCAGTGAGCTGCCAGTCACTATGGACAGACCAGTCACTATGGACAGACCAGTCACTATGGACAGACCAGTGAGCTGCCAGTCACTATGGACAGACCAGTGAGCTGATAGTCACTATGGACAGACCAGTGAGCTGATAGTCACTATGGACAGACCAGTGAGCTGACCAGTCACTATGGACAGACCAGTGAGCTGATAGTCACTATGGACAGACCAGTGAGCTGCCAGTCACTATGGACAGACCAGTCACTATGGACAGACCAGTCACTATGGACAGACCAGTGAGCAGTCACTATGGACAGACCAGTGAGCTGCCAGTCACTATGGACAGACCAGTGAGCTGCCAGTCACTATGGACAGACCAGTGAGCTGCCAGTCACTATGGACAGACCAGTGAGCTGCCAGTCACTATGGACAGACCAGTGAGCTGCCAGTCACTATGGACAGACCAGTGAGCTGCCAGTCACTATGGACAGACCAGTGAGCAGTCACTATGGACAGACCAGTGAGCTGCCAGTCACTATGGACAGACCAGTCACTATGGACAGACCAGTCACTATGGACAGACCAGTGAGCTGCCAGTCACTATGGACAGACCAGTGAGCTGCCAGTCACTATGGACAGACCAGTGAGCTGCCAGTCACTATGGACAGACCAGTCACTATGGACAGACCAGTGAGCTGCCAGTCACTATGGACAGACAGTGAGCTGCCAGTCACTATGGACAGACCAGTGAGCTGCCAGTCACTATGGACAGACCAGTCACTATGGACAGACCAGTGAGCTGCCAGTCACTATGGACAGACCAGTCACTATGGACAGACCAGTGAGCTGCCAGTCACTATGGACAGACCAGTGAGCTGCCAGTCACTATGGACAGACCAGTCACTATGGACAGACCAGTGAGCTGCCAGTCACTATGGACAGACCAGTGAGCTCACTATGGACCAGTGAGCTGCCAGTCACTATGGACAGACCAGTGAGCTGCCAGTCACTATGGACAGACCAGTGAGCTGCCAGTCACTATGGACAGACCAGTCACTATGGACAGACCAGTGGACAGACCAGTGAGCTGCCAGTCACTATGGACAGACCAGTGAGCTGCCAGTCACTATGGACAGACCAGTGAGCTGCCAGTCACTATGGAGACCAGACCAGTCACTATGGACAGACCAGTGAGCTGCCAGTCACTATGAGCTGGACAGACCAGTCACTATGGACAGACCAGTGAGCTGCCAGTCACTATGGACAGACCAGTGAGCTGCCAGTCACTATGGACAGACCAGTGAGCTGCCAGTCACTATGGACAGACCAGTGAGCTGCCAGTCACTATGGACAAGCTGCACCAGTGAGCTGCCAGTCACTATGGACAGACCAGTGAGCTGCCAGTCACTATGGACAGACCAGTGAGCTGCCAGTCACTATGGACAGACCAGTGAGCTGCCAGTCACTATGGACAGACCAGTGAGAGTCACTATGGACAGACCAGTGAGCTGATAGTCACTATGGACAGACCAGTGAGCTGCAAGTCACTATGGACAGACCAGTCACTATGGACAGACCAGTCACTATGGACAGACCAGTGAGCTGCCAGTCACTATGGACAGACCAGTGAGCTGATAGTCACTATGGACAGACCAGTGAGCTGATAGTCACTATGGACAGACCAGTGAGCTGATAGTCACTATGGACAGACCAGTGAGCTGATAGTCACTATGGACAGACCAGTGAGCTGATAGTCACTATGGACAGACCAGTGAGCTGCCAGTCACTATGGACAGACCAGTCACTATGGACAGACCAGTCACTATGGACAGACCAGTCACTATGGACAGACCAGTGAGCTGCCAGTCACTATGGAAAGACCAGTGAGCTGCCAGTCACTATGGACAGACCAGTGAGCTGCCAGTCACTATGGACAGACCAGTGAGCTGCCAGTCACTATGGGCAGACCAGTGAGCTGCCAGTCACTATGGGCAGACCAGTGAGCTGCCAGTCACTATGGACAGACCAGTCACTATGGACAGACCAGTCACTATGGACAGACCAGTCACTATGGACAGACCAGTGAGCTGCCAGTCACTATGGACAGACCAGTGAGCTGCCAGTGACTATGGACAGACCAGTGAGCTGCCAGTCACTATGGACAGACCAGTCACTATGTCACTATGGACAGACCAGTGAGCTGCCAGTCACTATGGACAGACCAGTGAGCTGCCAGTCACTATGGACAGACCAGTCACTATGGACAGACCAGTGAGCTGCCAGTCACTATGGACAGACCAGTGAGCTGCCAGTCACTATGGACAGACCAGTGAGCTGCCAGTCACTATGGACAGACCAGTGAGCTGCCAGTCACTATGGACAGACCAGTGAGCTGCCAGTCACTATGGACAGACCAGTGAGCTGCCAGTCACTATGGACAGACCAGTCACACTATGGACAGACCAGTGAGCTGCAGTCACTATGGACAGACCAGTCACTATGGACAGACCAGTCACTATGGACAGACCAGTGAGCTGCCAGTCACTATGGACAGACCAGTGAGCTGCCAGTGGGACAGACCAGTGAGCTGCCAGTCACTATGGACAGACCAGTCACTATGGACAGACCAGTGAGCTGCCAGTCACTATGGACAGACCAGTGAGCTGCCAGTCACTATGGACAGACCAGTGAGCTGCCAGTCACTATGGACAGACCAGTGAGCTGCAGAGTCACTATGGACAGACCAGTGAGCTGCCAGTCACTATGGACAGACCAGTGAGCTGCCAGTCACTATGGACAGACCAGTCACTATGGACAGACCAGTGAGCTGCCAGTCACTATGGACAGACCAGTCACTATGGACAGACCAGTGAGCTGCCAGTCACTATGGACAGACCAGTGAGCTGCCAGTCACTATGGACAGACCAGTGAGCTGCCAGTCACTATGGACAGACCAGTGAGCTGCCAGTCACTATGGACAGACCATTTACATTGGACCAGTGAGCTGCCAGTCACTATGGACAGTGAGCTGCCAGTCACTATGGACAGACCAGTGACTGCCAAACTATGACCAGTGAGCTGCCAGTCACTATGGACAGACCAGTGAGCTGCAAGTCACTATGGACAGACCAGTCACTATGGACAGACCAGTCACTATGGACAGACCAGTGAGCTACAAGTCACTATGGACAGACCAGTGAGCTGATAGTCACTATGGACAGACCAGTGAGCTGCCAGTCACTATGGACAGACCAGTGAGCTGCCAGTCACTATGGACAGACCAGTCACTATGGACAGACCAGTCACTATGGACAGACCAGTGAGCTGCCAGTCACTATGGACAGACCAGTCACTATGGACAGACCAGTGAGCTGCCAGTCACTATGGACAGACCAGTGAGCTGCCAGTCACTATGGACAGACCAGTGAGACTGGACCAGTCACTATGGACAGACCAGTGAGCTGCCAGTCACTATGGACAGTCATTTAGAGACTGAGCCAGTCACTATGGACAGACCAGTCACTATGGACAGACCAGTCACTATGGACAGACCAGTGAGCTGCCAGTCACTATGGACAGACCAGTGAGCTGCCAGTCACTATGGACAGACCAGTGAGCTGCCAGTCACTATGGACAGACCAGTGAGCTGCAGTCACTATGGACAGACCAGTGAGCTGACCAGTCACTATGGACAGACCAGTGAGCTGCCAGTCACTATGGACAGACCAGTGAGCTGCCAGTCACTATGGACAGACCAGTGAGCTGCCAGTCACTATGGACAGACCAGTGAGCTGCCAGTCACTATGGACAGACCAGTGAGCTGCCAGTCACTATGGACAGACCAGTGAGCTGCCAGTCACTATGGACAGACCAGTGAGCTGCCAGTCACTATGGACAGACCAGTCACTATGGACAGACCAGTCACTATGGACAGACCAGTCACTATGGACAGACCAGTGAGCTGCCAGTCACTATGGACAGACCAGTGAGCTGCCAGTCACTATGGACAGACCAGTCACTATGGACAGACCAGTGAGCTGCCAGTCACTATGGACAGACCAGTCACTATGGACAGACCAGTGAGCTGCCAGTCACTATGGACAGACCAGTGAGCTGCCAGTCACTATGGACAGACCAGTGAGCTGCCAGTCACTATGGACAGACCAGTCACTATGGACAGACCAGTCACTATGGACAGACCAGTGAGCTGCCAGTCACTATGGACAGACCAGTGAGCTGCCAGTCACTATGGACAGACCAGTCAGCTGCCAGTGGACAGACCAGTGAGCTGCCAGTCACTATGGACAGACCAGTGAGCTGCCAGTCACTATGGACAGACCAGTGAGCTGCCAGTCACTATGGACAGACCAGTGAGCTGCCAGTCACTATGGACAGACCAGTGAGCTGCCAGTCACTATGGACAGACCAGTCCACACTATGGACAGACCAGTGAGCTGCCAGTCACTATGGACAGACCAGTGAGCTGCCAGTCACTATGGACAGACCAGTCACACTATGGACAGACCAGTGAGCTGCCAGTCACTATGGACAGACCAGTGAGCTGCCAGTCACTATGGACAGACCAGTGAGCTGCCAGTCACTATGGACAGACCAGTGAGCTGCCAGTCACTATGGACAGACCAGTGAGCTGCCAGTCACTATGGACAGACCAGTCACTATGGACAGACCAGTCACTATGGACAGACCAGTGAGCTGCCAGTCACTATGGACAGACCAGTGAGCTCACTATGCAGACAGTCACTATGGACAGACCAGTGAGCTGCCAGTCACTATGGACAGACCAGTGAGCTGCCAGTCACTATGGACAGACCAGTGAGCTGCCAGTCACTATGGACAGACCAGTCACTATGGACAGACCAGTCACTATGGACAGACCAGTGAGCTGCCAGTCACTATGGACAGACCAGTCACTATGGACAGACCAGTCACTATGGACAGACCAGTGAGCTGCCAGTCACTATGGACAGACCAGTGAGCTGCCAGTCACTATGGACAGACCAGTGAGCTGCCAGTCACTATGGACAGACCAGTCACTATGGACAGAACAGTGAGCTGCCAGTCACTATGGACAGACCAGTCACTATGGACAGACCAGTGGACAGACCAGTCACTATGGACAGACCAGTGAGCTGCCAGTCACTATGGACAGACCAGTGAGCTGCCAGTCACTATGGACAGACCAGTGAGCTGCCAGTCACTATGGACAAACCAGTGAGCTGCCAGTCACTATGGACAAACCAGTGAGCTGCCAGTCACTATGGACAGACCAGTGAGCTGCACTATGGACAGACCAGTCACACTATGGACAGACCAGTGAGCTGCCAGTCACTATGGACAGACCAGTGAGCTGCCAGTCACTATGGACAGACCAGTCACTATGGACAGACCAGTCACTATGAGACCAGTGAGCTGCCAGTCACTATGGACAGACCAGTGAGCACTATGGACAGACCAGTCACTATGGACAGACCAGTGAGCTGCCAGTCACTATGGACAGACCAGTGAGCTGACCAGTCACTATGGACAGACCAGTGAGCTGCCAGTCACTATGGACAGACCAGTGAGCTGCCAGTCACTATGGACAGACCAGTGAGCTGCCAGTCACTATGGACAGACCAGTGAGGACAGACCAGTCACTATGGACAGACCAGTCACTGAGCTGCCAGTCACTATGGACAGACCAGTGAGCTGCCAGTCCAGTGAGCTATGGACAGAGACCAGTGAGCTGCCAGTCACTATGGACAGACCAGTGAGCTGCCAGTCACTATGGACAGACCAGTGAGCAGACCAGTCAGCTGCCAGTCACTGGACAGACCAGTGAGCTGCCAGTCACTATGGACAGACCAGTGAGCTGCCAGTCACTATGGACAGACCAGTGAGCTGCCAGTCACTATGGACAGACCAGTGAGCTGCCAGTCACTATGGACAGACCAGTGAGCTGCCAGTCACTATGGACAGACCAGTGAGCTGCCAGTCACTATGGACAGACCAGTGAGCTGCCAGTCACTATGGACAGACCAGTGAGCTGCCAGTCACTATGGACAGACCAGTGAGCTGCCAGTCACTATGGACAGACCAGTGAGCTGCCAGTCACTATGGACAGACCAGTGAGCTGCCAGTCACTATGGACAGACCAGTGAGCTGCCAGTCACTATGGACAGACCAGTGAGCTGCCAGTCACTATGGACAGACCAGTGAGCTGCCAGTCACTATGGACAGACCAGTGAGCTGCCAGTCACTATGGACAGACCAGTGAGCTGCCAGTCACTATGGACAGACCAGTGAGCTGCCAGTCACTATGGACAGACCAGTGAGCAGTCACTATGGACAGACCAGTCACTATGGACAGACCAGTCACTATGGACAGACCAGTGAGCTCCCAGTCACTATGGACAGACCAGTGAGCTGCCAGTCACTATGGACAGACCAGTGAGCTGCCAGTCACTATGGACAGACCAGTGAGCTGCCAGTCACTATGGACAGACCAGTGAGCTGCCAGTCACTATGGACAGACCAGTGAGCTGCCAGTCACTATGGACAGACCAGTCACTATGGACAGACCAGTCACTATGGACAGACCAGTCACTATGGACAGACCAGTGAGCTGCCAGTCACTATGGACAGACCAGTGAGCTGCCAGTCACTATGGACAGACCAGTGAGCTGCCAGTCACTATGGACAGACCAGTGAGCTGCCAGTCACTATGGACAGACCAGTCACTATGGACAGACCAGTGAGCTGCCAGTCACTATGGACAGACCAGTGAGCTGCCAGTCACTATGGACAGACCAGTGAGCTGCCAGTCACTATGGACAGACCAGTGAGCTGCCAGTCACTATGGACAGACCAGTGAGCTGCCAGTCACTATGGACAGACCAGTCAGGACAGACCAGTCACTATGGACAGACCAGTGAGCTGCCAGTCACTATGGACAGACCAGTCACTCATGGGACAGACCAGTCACACTATGGACAGACCAGTGAGCTGCCAGTCACTATGGACAGACCAGTGAGCTGCCAGTCACTATGGACAGACCAGTCACTATGGACAGACCAGTCACTATGGACAGACCAGTGAGCTGCCAGTCACTATGGACAGACCAGTGAGCTGCCAGTCACTATGGACAGACCAGTGAGGACAGACCAGTGAGCTGCCAGTCACTATGGACAGACCAGTGAGCTGCCAGTCACTATGGACAGACCAGTGAGCTGCCAGTCACTATGGACAGACCAGTGAGCTGCCAGTCACTATGGACAGACCAGTGAGCTGCCAGTCACTATGGACAGACCAGTGAGCTGCAAGTCACTATGGACAGACCAGTGAGCTGATAGTCACTATGGACAGACCAGTGAGCTGCCAGTCACTATGGACAGACCAGTCACTATGGACAGACCAGTCACTATGGACAGACCAGTCACTATGGACAGAACAGTGAGCTGCCAGTCACTATGGACAGACCAGTCACTATGGACAGACCAGTGAGCTGCCAGTCACTATGGACAGACCAGTGAGCTGCCAGTCACTATGGACAGACCAGTGAGCTGCCAGTCACTATGGACAGACCAGTGAGCTGATAGTCACTATGGACAGACCAGTGAGCTGCAAGTCACTATGGACAGACCAGTGAGCTGATAGTCACTATGGACAGACCAGTGAGCTGCCAGTCACTATGGACAGACCAGTCACTATGGACAGACCAGTCACTATGGACAGACCAGTGAGCTACCAGTCACTATGGACAGACCAGTGAGCTGCCAGCCACTATGGACAGACCAGTGAGCTGCCAGTCACTATGGACAGACCAGTGAGCTGATAGTCACTATGGACAGACCAGTGAGCTGCCAGTCACTATGGACAGACCAGTCACTATGGACAGACCAGTCACTATGGACAGACCAGTGAGCTGCCAGTCACTATGGGCAGACCAGTCACTATGGACAGACCAGTCACTATGGGCAGACCAGTGAGCTGCCAGTCACTATGGACAGACCAGTGAGCTGCCAGTGACTATGGACAGACCAGTGAGCTGCCAGTCACTATGGACAGACCAGTCACTATGGACAGAACAGTGAGCTGCCAGTCACTATGGACAGACCAGTGAGCTGCCAGTCACTATGGACAAACCAGTGAGCTGCCAGTCACTATGGACAGACCAGTGAGCTGCCAGTCACTATGGACAGACCAGTGAGCTGCCAGTCACTATGGACAAACCAGTGAGCTGCCAGTTACTATGGACAGACCAGTGAGCTGATAGTCACTATGGACAGACCAGTGAGCTGCAAGTCACTATGGACAGACCAGTGAGCTGATAGTCAATATGGACAGACCAGTGAGCTGCCAGTCACTATGGACAGACCAGTCACTATGGACAGACCAGTCACTATGGACAGACCAGTGAGCTACCAGTCACTATGGACAGACCAGTCACTATGGACAGACCAGTCACTATGGACAGACCAGTGAGCTACCAGTCACTATGGACAGACCAGTGAGCTGCCAGCCACTATGGACAGACCAGTGAGCTGCCAGTCACTATGGACAGACCAGTGAGCTGATAGTCACTATGGACAGACCAGTGAGCTGCCAGTCACTATGGACAGACCAGTGAGCTGCCAGTCACTATGGACAGACCAGTGAGCTGCCAGTCACTATGGACAGACCAGTGAGCTGCCAGTCACTATGGACAGACCAGTGGAGCTGAGCTGCCAGTCACTATGGACAGACCAGTGAGCTGCCAGTCACTATGGACAGACCAGTGAGCTGCCAGTCACTATGGACAGACCAGTGAGCTGCCAGTCACTATGGACAGACCAGTGAGCTGCCAGTCACTATGGACAGACCAGTGAGCTGCCAGTCACTATGGACAGACCAGTGAGCTGCCAGTCACTATGGACAGACCAGTGAGCTGCCAGTCACTATGGACAGACCAGTGACTATGGACAGACCAGTCACTATGGACAGACCAGTCACTATGGACAGACCAGTGAGCTGCCAGTCACTATGGACAGACCAGTGAGCTGCCAGCCAGACTAGTCACTGGACAGACCAGTCACTATGGACAGACCAGTGAGCTGCCAGTCACTATGGACAGACCAGTCACTATGGACAGACCAGTGAGCTGCCAGTCACTATGGACAGACCAGTGAGCTGCCAGTCACTATGGACAGACCAGTGAGCTGCCAGTCACTATGGACAGACCAGTGAGCTGCCAGTCACTATGGACAGACCAGTGAGCTGCAGTCACTATGGACAGACCAGTCAGCAGACCAGTCACTATGGACAGACCAGTGAGCTGCCAATCACTATGGACAGACCAGTCACTATGGACAGAACAGTCACCATGGACAGACCAGTGAGCTGCCAGTCACTATGGACAGACCAGTGAGCTGCCAGTCACTATGGACAGACCAGTCACTATGGACAGACCAGTCACTATGGACAGACCAGTGAGCTGTCAGTCACTATGGACAGACCAGTGAGCTGCCAGTCACTATGGACAGACCAGTGAGCTGCCAGTCACTATGGACAGACCAGTGAGCTGCCAGTCACTATGGACAGACCAGTGAGCTGCCAGTCACTATGGACAGACCCAGTCACTATGGACAAACCAGTGAGCTGCCAGTCACTATGGACAGACCAGTGAGCTGCCAGCCACTATGGACAGACCAGTGAGCTGCCAGCCACTATGGACAGACCAGTGAGCTGATAGTCACTATGGACAGACCAGTGAGCTGCCAGTCACTATGGACAGACCAGTGAGCTGCCAGTCACTATGGACAGACCAGTCACTATGGACAGACCAGTCACTATGGACAGACCAGTGAGCTGCCAGTCACTATGGACAGACCAGTGAGCTGCCAGTCACTATGGACAGACCAGTGAGCTGCCAGTCACTATGGACAGACCAGTGAGCTGATAGTCACTATGGACAGACCAGTGAGCTGCAAGTCACTATGGACAGACCAGTGAGCTGATAGTCACTATGGACAGACCAGTGAGCTGCCAGTCACTATGGACAGACCAGTCACTATGGACAGACCAGTCACTATGGACAGACCAGTGAGCTACCAGTCACTATGGACAGACCAGTCACTATGGACAGACCAGTCACTATGGACAGACCAGTGAGCTACCAGTCACTATGGACAGACCAGTGAGCTGCCAGCCACTATGGACAGACCAGTGAGCTGCCAGCCACTATGGACAGACCAGTGAGCTGATAGTCACTATGGACAGACCAGTGAGCTGCCAGTCACTATGGACAGACCAGTGAGCTATGGACAGACCACAGTCACTATGGACAGACCAGTCACTATGGACAGACCAGTCACTATGGACAGACCAGTGAGCTGCCAGTCACTATGGACAGACCAGTGAGCTGCCAGTCACTATGGACAGACCAGTGAGCTGCCAGTCACTATGGACAGACCAGTGAGCTGCAGTCACTATGGACAGACCAGTGAGCTGCAAGTCACTATGGACAGACCAGTGAGCTGATAGTCACTATGGACAGACCAGTGAGCTGCCAGTCACTATGGACAGACCAGTCACTATGGACAGACCAGTCACTATGGACAGACCAGTGAGCTACCAGTCACTATGGACAGACCAGTGAGCTGCCAGCCACTATGGACAGACCAGTGAGCTGCCAGTCACTATGGACAGACCAGTGAGCTGATAGTCACTATGGACAGACCAGTGAGCTGCCAGTCACTATGGACAGACCAGTCACTATGGACAGACCAGTCACTATGGACAGACCAGTGAGCTGCCAGTCACTATGGGCAGACCAGTCACTATGGACAGACCAGTCACTATGGACAGACCAGTGAGCTGCCAGTCACTATGGACAGACCAGTGAGCTGCCAGTGACTATGGACAGACCAGTGAGCTGCCAGTCACTATGGACAGACCAGTCACTATGGACAGAACAGTGAGCTGCCAGTCACTATGGACAGACCAGTGAGCTGCCAGTCACTATGGACAAACCAGTGAGCTGCCAGTCACTATGGACAGACCAGTGAGCTGCCAGTCACTATGGACAGACCAGTGAGCTGCCAGTCACTATGAACAAACCAGTGAGCTGCCAGTTACTATGGACAGACCAGTGAGCTGATAGTCACTATGGACAGACCAGTGAGCTGCAAGTCACTATGGACAGACCAGTGAGCTGATAGTCAATATGGACAGACCAGTGAGCTGCCAGTCACTATGGACAGACCAGTCACTATGGACAGACCAGTCACTATGGACAGACCAGTGAGCTACCAGTCACTATGGACAGACCAGTCACTATGGACAGACCAGTCACTATGGACAGACCAGTGAGCTACCAGTCACTATGGACAGACCAGTGAGCTGCCAGCCACTATGGACAGACCAGTGAGCTGCCAGTCACTATGGACAGACCAGTGAGCTGATAGTCACTATGGACAGACCAGTGAGCTGCCAGTCACTATGGACAGACTAGTGAGCTGCCAGTCACTATGGACAGACCAGTGAGCTGCCAGTCACTATGGACAGACCAGTGAGCTGCCAGTCACTATGGACAGACCAGTGAGCTGCCAGTCACTATGGACAGACCAGTGAGCTGCCAGTCACTATGGACAGACCAGTGAGCTGCCAGTCACTATGGACAGACCAGTGAGCTGCCAGTCACTATGGACAGACCAGTGAGCTGCCAGTCACTATGGACAGACCAGTGAGCTGCCAGTCACTATGGACAGACCAGTGAGCTGCCAGTCACTATGGACAGACCAGTGAGCTGCCAGTCACTATGGACAGACCAGTGAGCTGCCAGTCACTATGGACAGACCAGTCACTATGGACAGACCAGTCACTATGGACAGACCAGTCACTATGGACAGACCAGTCACTATGGACAGACCAGTGAGCTCCCAGTCACTATGGACAGACCAGTGAGCTGCCAGCCACTATGGACAGACCAGTCACCATGGACAGACCAGTGAGCTGCCAGTCACTATGGACAGACCAGTCACTATGGACAGACCAGTGAGCTGCCAGTCACTATGGACAGACCAGTGAGCTGCCAGTCACTATGGACAGACCAGTGAGCTGCCAGTCACTATGGACAGACCAGTGAGCTGCCAGTCACTATGGACAGACCAGTGAGCTGACAGTCACTATGGACAGACCAGTCACTATGGACAGACCAGTCACTATGGACAGACCAGTGAGCTGCCAATCACTAAGGACAGACCAGTCACTATGGACAGAACAGTCACCATGGACAGACCAGTGAGCTGCCAGTCACCATGGACAGACCAGTGAGCTGCCAGTCACTATGGACAGACAAGTCACTATGGACAGACCAGTCACTATGGACAGACCAGTGAGGTGTCAGTCACTATGGACAGACCAGTGAGCTGCCAGTCACTATGGACAGACCAGTGAGCTGCCAGTCACTATGGACAAACCAGTGAGCTGCCAGTCACTATGGACAGACCAGTGAGCTGCCAGTCACTATGGACAGACCAGTGAGCTGCCAGTCACTATGGACAGACCAGTGAGCTGCCAGTCACTATGGACAAACCAGTGAGCTGCCAGTCACTATGGACAAACCAGTGAGCTGATAGTCACTATGGACAGACCAGTGAGCTGCAAGTCACTATGGACAGACCAGTGAGCTGATAGTCACTATGGACAGACCAGTGAGCTGCCAGTCACTATGGACAGACCAGTCACTATGGACAGACCAGTGAGCTACCAGTCACTATGGACAGACCAGTCACTATGGACAGACCAGTCACTATGGACAGACCAGTGAGCTACCAGTCACTATGGACAGACCAGTGAGCTGCCAGCCACTATGGACAGACCAGTGAGCTATGGACCAGTGAGCTGCCAGTCACTATGGACAGACCAGTGAGCTGATAGTCACTATGGACAGACCAGTGAGCTGCCAGTCACTATGGACAGACCAGTGAGCTGCCAGTCACTATGGACAGACCAGTCACTATGGACAGACCAGTCACTATGGACAGACCAGTGAGCTACCAGTCACTATGGACAGACCAGTGAGCTGCCAGCCACTATGGACAGACCAGTGAGCTGCCAGTCACTATGGACAGACCAGTGAGCTGATAGTCACTATGGACAGACCAGTGAGCTGCCAGTCACTATGGACAGACCAGTCACTATGGACAGACCAGTCACTATGGACAGACCAGTGAGCTGCCAGTCACTATGGGCAGACCAGTGAGCTGCCAGTCACTATGGGCAGACCAGTCACTATGGACAGACCAGTCACTATGGACAGACCAGTGAGCTGCCAGTCACTATGGACAGACCAGTGAGCTGCCAGTGACTATGGACAGACCAGTGAGCTGCCAGTCACTATGGACAGACCAGTCACTATGGACAGAACAGTGAGCTGCCAGTCACTATGGACAGACCAGTGAGCTGCCAGTCACTATGGACAGACCAGTGAGCTGCCAGCCACTATGGACAGACCAGTGAGCTGCCAGTCACTATGGACAGACCAGTGAGCTGATAGTCACTATGGACAGACCAGTGAGCTGCCAGTCACTATGGACAGACCAGTGAGCTGCCAGTCACTATGGACAGACCAGTGAGCTGCCAGTCACTATGGAAAGACCAGTGAGCTGCCAGTCACTATGGACAGACCAGTGAGCTGCCAGTCACTATGGACAGACCAGTGAGCTGCCAGTCACTATGGACAGACCAGTCAGCTGCCAGACACTATGGGCAGACCAGTGAGCTGCCAGTCACTATGGGCAGACCAGTGAGCTGCCAGTCACTATGGACAGACCAGTCAGGACAGACCAGTCACTATGGACAGACCAGTCACTATGGACAGACCAGTGAGCTGCCAGTCACTATGGACAGACCAGTGAGCTGCCAGTGACTATGGACAGACCAGTGAGCTGCCAGTCACTATGGACAGACCAGTCACTATGGACAGACCAGTGAGCTGCCAGTCACTATGGACAGACCAGTGAGCTGATAGTCACTATGGACAGACCAGTGAGCTGCCAGTCACTATGGACAGACCAGTCACTATGGACAGACCAGTCACTATGGACAGACCAGTGAGCTACCAGTCACTATGGACAGACCAGTGAGCTGCCAGCCACTATGGACAGACCAGTGAGCTGCCAGTCACTATGGACAGACCAGTGAGCTGATAGTCACTATGGACAGACCAGTGAGCTGCCAGTCACTATGGACAGACCAGTGAGCTGCCAGTCACTATGGACAGACCAGTGAGCTGCCAGTCACTATGGACAAACCAGTGAGCTGCCAGTCACTATGGACAGACCAGTGAGCTGATAGTCACTATGGACAGACCAGTGAGCTGCAAGTCACTATGGACAGACCAGTGAGCTGCCAGTCACTATGGACAGACCAGTCACTATGGACAGACCAGTCACTATGGACAGACCAGTGAGCTACCAGTCACTATGGACAGACCAGTCACTATGGACAGACCAGTCACTATGGACAGACCAGTGAGCTACCAGTCACTATGGACAGACCAGTGAGCTGCCAGCCACTATGGACAGACCAGTGAGCTGCCAGCCACTATGGACAGACCAGTGAGCTGATAGTCACTATGGACAGACCAGTGAGCTGCCAGTCACTATGGACAGACCAGTGAGCTGCCAGTCACTATGGACAGACCAGTGAGCTGCCAGTCACTATGGACAGACCAGTGAGCTGCCAGTCACTATGGACAGACCAGTGAGCTGCCAGTCACTATGGGCAGACCAGTGAGCTGCCAGTCACTATGGGCAGACCAGTCACTATGGACAGACCAGTCACTATGGACAGACCAGTGAGCTGCCAGTCACTATGGACAGACCAGTGAGCTGCCAGTGACTATGGACAGACCAGTGAGCTGCCAGTCACTATGGACAGACCAGTGAGCTGATAGTCACTATGGACAGACCAGTGAGCTGCCAGTCACTATGGACAGACCAGTGAGCTGCCAGTCAATATGGACAGACCAGTGAGCTGCCAGTCACTATGGACAGACCAGTGAGCTGATAGTCACTATGGACAGACCAGTGAGCTGCCAGTCACTATGGACAGACCAGTCACTATGGACAGACCAGTCACTATGGACAGACCAGTGAGCTGCCAGTCACTATGGGCAGACCAGTGAGCTGCCAGTCACTATGGGCAGACCAGTCACTATGGACAGACCAGTCACTATGGACAGACCAGTGAGCTGCCAGTCACTATGGACAGACCAGTGAGCTGCCAGTGACTATGGATAGACCAGTGAGCTGCCAGTCACTATGGACAGACCAGTCACTATGGACAGAACAGTGAGCTACCAGTCACTATGGACAGACCAGTGAGCTGCCAGCCACTATGGACAGACCAGTGAGCTGCCAGCCACTATGGACAGACCAGTGAGCTGCCAGTCACTATGGACAGACCAGTGAGCTGATAGTCACTATGGACAGACCAGTGAGCTGCCAGTCACTATGGACAGACCAGTGAGCTGCCAGTCACTATGGACAGACCAGTGAGCTGCCAGTCACTATGGAAAGACCAGTGAGCTGCCAGTCACTATGGACAGACCAGTGAGCTGCCAGTCACTATGGACAGACCAGTGAGCTGCCAGTCACTATGGACAGACCAGTGAGCTGCCAGACACTATGGGCAGACCAGTGAGCTGCCAGTCACTATGGGCAGACCAGTGAGCTGCCAGTCACTATGGACAGACCAGTCACTATGGACAGACCAGTCACTATGGACAGACCAGTCACTATGGACAGACCAGTGAGCTGCCAGTCACTATGGACAGACCAGTGAGCTGCCAGTGACTATGGACAGACCAGTGAGCTGCCAGTCACTATGGACAGACCAGTCACTATGGACAGAACAGTGAGCTGCCAGTCACTATGGACAGACCAGTGAGCTGATAGTCACTATGGACAGACCAGTGAGCTGCCAGTCACTATGGACAGACCAGTCACTATGGACAGACCAGTCACTATGGACAGACCAGTGAGCTACCAGTCACTATGGACAGACCAGTGAGCTGCCAGCCACTATGGACAGACCAGTGAGCTGCCAGTCACTATGGACAGACCAGTGAGCTGATAGTCACTATGGACAGACCAGTGAGCTGCCAGTCACTATGGACAGACCAGTGAGCTGCCAGTCACTATGGACAGACCAGTGAGCTGCCAGTCACTATGGACAAACCAGTGAGCTGCCAGTCACTATGGACAGACCAGTGAGCTGATAGTCACTATGGACAGACCAGTGAGCTGCAAGTCACTATGGACAGACCAGTGAGCTGCCAGTCACTATGGACAGACCAGTCACTATGGACAGACCAGTCACTATGGACAGACCAGTGAGCTACCAGTCACTATGGACAGACCAGTCACTATGGACAGACCAGTCACTATGGACAGACCAGTGAGCTACCAGTCACTATGGACAGACCAGTGAGCTGCCAGCCACTATGGACAGACCAGTGAGCTGCCAGTCACTATGGACAGACCAGTGAGCTGATAGTCACTATGGACAGACCAGTGAGCTGCCAGTCACTATGGACAGACTAGTGAGCTGCCAGTCACTATGGACAGACCAGTGAGCTGCCAGTCACTATGGACAGACCAGTGAGCTGCCAGTCACTATGGACAGACCAGTGAGCTGCCAGTCACTATGGGCAGACCAGTGAGCTGCCAGTCACTATGGGCAGACCAGTCACTATGGACAGACCAGTCACTATGGACAGACCAGTGAGCTGCCAGTCACTATGGACAGACCAGTGAGCTGCCAGTGACTATGGACAGACCAGTGAGCTGCCAGTCACTATGGACAGACCAGTGAGCTGATAGTCACTATGGACAGACCAGTGAGCTGCCAGTCACTATGGACAGACCAGTGAGCTGCCAGTCAATATGGACAGACCAGTGAGCTGCCAGTCACTATGGACAGACCAGCCACTATGGACAGACCAGCCACTATGGACAGACCAGTGAGCTGCCAGTCACTATGGACAGACCAGTCTAACCAGTTTAACTGTAGTGTCCTTATCGATCAGTCACTATGGACAGACCAGTCTAACCAGTTTAACTGTAGTGTCCTTATCGATCATTGAAAAAGTGAATCCATTCTATTCCTTCTAATTAAACATCTCCCTGATTTATGAATCACGCTTGTAAAGTTGTCAGTAGGCTACAGGGTGGTTCCCAAACTGTGGGGCACGACCCCCCCAGGGGCACGAACGACCCCTCATGGGCACGAACGACCCCCCCCCTAGGGGCACGAGGGGTCGGTTGGGGACTAAAAGTGGTCCTTGTCAATAGAGCTGTATGGTTTGTTAAACTTTGAAATCAATGGTTTCTGTCAGGCAAACATTTTAAGTGAGTCTCAGCACAATTAAATCTAATAATACATATTTATCTTCCAGAGATGATAGTCCATAGCGTTCCATAGCGTTCCACAGCATCCTAGTGTTCCATAGCGTTCTATAGCGTTCCACAGCATCCTAGTGTTCCATAGCGTTCTATAGTGTTCCACAGCATCCTAGTGTTCCATAGCGTTCTATAGCGTTCCACAGCATCCTAGTGTTCCATAGCGTTCCACAGCATCCTAGTGTTCCATAGCGTTCTATAGCGTTCCACAGCATCCTAGTGTTCCATAGCGTTCCACAGCATCCTAGTGTTCCATAGCGTTCCACAGCATCCTAGTGTTCCATAGCGTTCTATAGCGTTCCACAGCATCCTAGTGTTCCATAGCGTTCCATAGCGTTCCACAGCATCCTAGTGTTCCATAGCGTTCCACAGCGTCCTAGTGTTCCAAAGTTCACCTTCACACAGGGGTGTGAAGGTGAACGGAAAGGCTCTGGAGCAAAGAATCGCCCTTGCTGTCTCTGCCTGGCCGGTTCCCCTCTTTCCACTGGGATTCTCTGCCTCTAACCCTATTACAGGGGCTGAGTCACTGGCTTACTGGGGCTCTTCCATGCCGTTCCTAGGAGGGGTGTCACTTGAGTGGGTTGAGGCACTGATGTGGTCTTCCTGTCCGGGTTGGCGCCCCCCCCCCCCCTTTTTTTAACCTTTATTTAACTAGACACAAGTCGGTTAAGAACAAATTATTCAATGACGGCCTAGGAACGACAGATTTGTACCTTGTCAGCTCGGGGATTTGAACTTGCAACCTTCCGGTTACTAATCCAACGCTCTAACCACTAGGCTACCCTGCCCCCCCTTGGGTTGTGCCGTGGCGGAGATCTTTTTGGGCTATACTTGGCCTTGTCTCAGGATGGTAAGTTGGTGGTTGAAGATATCCCTCTAGTGGTGTGGGGGCTGTGCTTTGGCAAAGTGGGTGGGGTTATATCCTGCCTGTATGGCCCTGTCCGGGGGTATCGGGCCACAGTGGGCCACAGTGTCTCCCGACCCCTCCTGTCTCAGCCTCCAGTATTTATGCTGCTGTAGTTTGTGTCGGTGGGCTAGGGTCAGTCTGTTATATCTGGAGTATTTCTCCTGTCTTATCCGGTGTCCTGTGTGAATTTAAGTATGCTCTCTCTAATTCTCTCTCTCTTTCTTTCCCTCTTTCGGAGGACCAGAGCCCTAGAACCATGCCTCAGGACTACATGGCCTGATGACTCCTTGCTGTCCCCAGTCCACCTGGCAGTGCTGCTGCTCCAGATTCAACTGTTCTGCCTGCGGCTATGGAACCCTGACCTGTTCACCGGACGTGCTACAGGTCCCAGAACTGCTGTTTTCAACTCTCTAGAGACAGCAGTAGCGGTAGAGATACTCTGAATGTGGTGCTACAGGTCCCAGACCTGCTGTTTTCAACTCTCTAGAGACAGCAGTAGCGGTAGAGATACTCTGAATGTGGTGCTACAGGTCCCAGACCTGCTGTTTTCAACTCTCTAGAGACAGCAGTAGCGGTAGAGATACTCTGAATGATCGGCTATGAAAAGCAAACAGACATTTACTCCTGAGGTGCTGACCTGTTGCACCCTTGACAACCACTGTGATTATTATTATTTGACCCTGCTGGTCATCTTGGAACATTTGAACATCTAGGCCATGTTCTGTTATAATCTCCACCCGGCACAGCCAGAAGAGGACTGGCCACCCCTCATAGCCTGGTACCTCTCTAGGTTTCTTCCTAGGTTCTGGCCTTTCTAGGGAGTTTTTCCTAGCCACCGTGCTTCTACAGCTGCATTGCTTGCTATTTGGGGTTTTAGGCTGGGTTTCAGTACAGCACTTTGTGACATCAGCTGATGTAAGAAGGGCTTTATAAATAAATTTGATTTGATTGATTAACGTTTTATTGGCCGCTCCGTCTATTTGTAGTTTTCACAAAGATATTACTTACTGTTGTTTATCAGATCTCCTGTCTCCTCTTCTTCTTCTTCCAATGTGACAGTAATCTCCCCCAATTCCTTCATTCCAAAAACGTCTTCCTCTTCTTTCACTGTGGCAGTCATCTCCCCCTCTTTCTCTTCCTCTTCTTTTACTGTAACATCCTCCTCCTCTTTCACTCTGAACGCGTCTTCATCTTCTGTCAATTTAACTTCTTCCTCTTCTTCCTTCACTGTAACAGCCTCAACCTCAGTTTCTTGTTTTACTGTGACATCCTCCTCTTCCTTCTCCTCTTTCACGACAATGTTCAGCCCCAGAGTTTCTTTCTCCGTCCAGCAGACCTCCTCTTCAGAAGGTGAGGAGTCGTTTACTGAGCTCATGGTTGGGATGTTAGCTAGATAGCTGGTTAGCATTAGTGACAAGACTCGCACTGCTAATTTACCCAGCTAGCTAGCTGACTAAAAACAACGTAGATATTTAATGAAATGGTGTAACTAGCTAGTAGATACGACAAGTGTGTTTAAAACACAGTCGCTAATATACAACGAAAGCATTTAAAGATCTGCCATGTTGGCTAGTAAGATACCGAGGTGCTCGAAAGCTACGGAGGTGAATAACTCGCTTTTGTTGTTTGAAGAAGCGTCCCGTCCATTAGATTATACGTCACACCGGCAGCATTGCCCTGAAACAGGCACGTCGCCACCTGGTGGGAGGGAGGGTAACACAGTCAAGGGAAATGTTTATTTTATTTTGAGACACTTAATTAGATTTGGATACAAAGGTTTGGATAGACCGACTCATTCCAGGGTTTTTATTTATTTATTTAATAGTGAAGACATCACAATTATGAAATAACACATATGGGATCATGTAGTAACCAAAACAAGTGTTAAACCAAGTGTTAAATCAAAATATATTTTATATTTGAGATTCTTCAAAGTAGCCACCCTTTGCCACTTTCCCCAGTAGCTTGTGGAAGATTACCCAGTAGCTTGTGGATAATTCCCCAGTAGCTTGTGGATAATTCCCCAGTAGCTTGTGGATAATTCCCCAGTAGCTTGTGGAGGATTCCCCAGTAGCTTGTGGAGGATTCCCCAGTAGCTTGTGGATGATTCCCCAGTAGCTTGTGGATAATTCCCCAGTAGCTTGTGGAGGATTCCCCAGTAGCTTGTGGATAATTCCCCAGTAGCTTGTGGATAATTCCCCAGTAGCTTGTGGAGGATTCCCCAGTAGCTTGTGGAGGATTCCCCAGTAGCTTGTGGAGGATTCCCCAGTAGCTTGTGGAGGATTCCCCAGTAGCTTGTGGATAATTCCCCAGTAGCTTGTGGATAATTCCCCAGTAGCTTGTGGATGATTCCCCAGTAGCTTGTGGATAATTCCCCAGTAGCTTGTGGAGGATTCCCCAGTAGCTTGTGTATGATTCCCCAGTAGCTTGTGGATAATTCCCCAGTAGCTTGTGGAGGATTCCCCAGTAGCTTGTGGATAATTCCCCAGTAGCTTGTGGATAATTCCCCAGTAGCTTGTGGATGATTCCCCAGTAGCTTGTGGATAATTCCCCAGTAGCTTGTGGATGATTCCCCAGTAGCTTGTGGAGGATTCCCCAGTAGCTTGTGGATAATTCCCCAGTAGCTTGTGGATAATTCCCCAGTAGCTTGTGGATAATTCCCCAGTAGCTTGTGGATGATTCCCCAGTAGCTTGTGGTGGATTCCCCAGTAGCTTGTGGATAATTCCCCAGTAGCTTGTGGATAATTCCCCAGTAGCTTGTGGATGATTCCCCAGTAGCTTGTGGATAATTCCCCAGTAGCTTGTGGTGGACTCCCCAGTAGCTTGTGGAGGATTCCCAAGTAGCTTGTGGATGATTCCCCAGTAGCATCCTGAATATTAAGGCTATACTCCATGTTATACGCACACACAGACACTCAACCATGCAAACTGGCTGGGTTATTCTTTATTTCAGACATCACACATTATAGTCTTACTCTAATCCAGACATCGTACACACTCTCACTAAATCACATCCACGATCATACACATCAACCTACACAGATCTACTAGACACGTAATATCTTGACTAAATGTTCTAACATCTGTGGCATTGGCTCACAGGCAAACAAAACCAATCAAATGGTTGCTTGAACCTGTTTCTTGAATTCTAAACATCAGACATTTGAAATCTCTATTTTTGACCGTCATAATACCTCTGATGGCAGTAACTTTACAAGCACTAATTATGGTCCATTTAGACTGAGAATAGTGTCTAGTTACAGTAAGGGCTACAATAAGTATAGCCGGTTAGAATTGTAACGGCTTAAGACATTATAGGAAAAGTTCAGTCTTTATGCGGCTGAAAGAAAAGGAATATATCATATACTATTTACAGGAAACTCGATCTACATCCTGAGATGATGTTGCGTGGAAAAAGGAAATGGGGTTGGTGGTTTTGAATATAAAAGTGGATGGAAAAACAGATCATCGATATGGTATTACTCTATATGGTATTAATCTATATGGTATTGCTCTATATGGTATTACTCTATATGGTATTAATCTATATGGTATTACTCTATATGGTATTGCTCTATATGGTATTAATCTATATGGTATTACTCTATATGGTATTAATCTATATGGTATTACTCTATATGGTATTAATCTATATGGTATTGCTCTATATGGTATTAATCTATATGGTATTACTCTATATGGTATTAATCTATATGGTATTACTCTATATGGTATTAATCTATATGGTATTACTCTATATGGTATTACTCTATATGGTATTACTCTATATGGTATTACTCTATATGGTATTAATCTATATGGTATTACTCTATATGTTATTAATCTATATGGTATTACTCTATATGGTATTAATCTATATGGTATTAATCTATATAAATCTATAAATCAGGATGATCCATACTTATTAGAAAACATTTATACCAATTTATTGAATTTACAGGCAACAAATGATCATACTATTATGCTAGTAGACTATAACGCAGTGTTAAGTACCTCAATGGACCGTAAAGCTAATCCCTCATCACCTTACGGAGAGCCCATCCAGTCTCAGCCCATCTAGTGTCAGCACATCTAGTGTCAGCCCATCTAGTGTCAGCCCATCCAGTCTCAGCCCATCTAGTGTCAGCCCATCTAGTGTCAGCCCATCTAGTGTCAGCCCATCTAGTGTCAGCCAATCAGCCCATCTAGTGTCAGCCCATCTAGTGTCAGCCAATCTAGTGTCAGCCAATCTAGTGTCAGCCCATCTAGTGTCAGCCCATCTAGTGTCAGCCAATCTAGTGTCAGCCCATCTAGTGTCAGCCCATCTAGTGTCAGCACATCTAGTCTCAGCCCATCTAGTGTCAGCCCATCTAGTGTCAGCCCATCTAGTGTCAGCCCATCTAGTGTCAGCCCATCTAGTGTCAGCCCATCCAGTCTCAGCCCATCTAGTGTCAGCCCATCTAGTGTCAGCCCATCTAGTGTCAGCCCATCTAGTGTCAGCCCATCTAGTGTCAGCCCATCTAGCTAATCACTCATCGGAGATCACAAATATTATGGACTAACAACCCCAGACCTATTACGATATACATGGAGGAGACATAATCACGCTAGTCGTCTTGACTACTTTCTTGTCTCTTTCTCTCTCTCGCATCAAAGGTTAAACAAGTATTGATAGGAGACAGAATGTGATCAGACCATCATCTGATTGGCCTTCACCTAACTCTTACAGAATTTTCATGTGGATGGGGATATTGAAATTGTATCAAAGTCTACTGCATGACAATTTATTCTTAAATAAGACTAAATCATTTATAACTGAACTTTTTTCCAGTACAATATAGGTTCAGCAAATCCCCTTATTGTTTTTTCCCTGTGAAGCCCATTGTGTTCCACTCCATGTCTGAAATGTGCTGAATAAATACAGCTTGGTTAGATTTGATGTGAATTGTTGGTCATGTGATCGGGAAAATATAGTTCCACACAACGGGAACGGTTCTCTAACTGCGTGTGATTCTTTCCACACTGGGACCAACTGTGTGGTTTCTCCCCTGTGTGTGTAATTGGACAATGTACATTTACATTTACATTTACATTTAAGTCATTTAGCAGACGCTCTTATCCAGAGCGACTTACAAATTGGTGCTTTCACCTTATGACATCCAGTGGAACAGCCACTTTACAATGTATTTCCTCACTGGGACCAACTGTGTGATTTCTCCCCTGTGTGTGTAATTGGACAATGTATTTCCTCACTGGGAAGAGGTTCTCTAACTGCGTGTGATTCTTTCCACACTGGGACCAACTGTGTGGTTTTTCCCCTGTGTGTGTAATTGGACAATGTATTTCCACACTGGGACCAACTGTGTGGTTTATCCCCTGTGTGTTTAATTGGACAATGTATTTCCTCACTGGGAAGAGGTTCTCTAACTGCGTGTGATTCTTTCCACACTGGGACCAACTGTGTGGTTTCTCCCCTGTGTGTTTAATTGGACAATATATTTCCTCACTGGGAAGAGGTTCTCTAACTGCGTGTGATTCTTTCCACACTGGGACCAACTGTGTGGTTTTTCCCCTGTGTGTGTAATTGTGTGTTTTCCTCCCCCGTGTGTTTCCTTTTATGTGATTTTAGGTCATGTGACCGTGAATATCTCTTCCCGCACAAGGCGCAATGGTAAAGCTTCTTCCCTGCGTGTGTCTTCTCATGCTCCCTCATGTTATCTAATGACCTAAAGAATTTCCCACAATGGGAACAGGGGTAAGGCTTCTCCCCAGAGTGTATTTTCTTATGTTTGTTCAGGTTCCCTAAATGCAAAAAACACTTTCCACACTGGGTACAACTGTGTGGTTTTTCCCCTGTGTGTGTCCGCTCATGTGATCTCAGGTCATGTGATCGTAAGAAACTATTTCCACACTGAGAGCAATGGTAAGATTTCTCCCCGGTGTGCGTCATCTCGTGCTTTTTTAAGTCTGATGATGTTGAAAATCTCTTTCCACAATTGGAGCAGTGGTAAGGCTTTTCTCCTGTGTGTTTCTTCTCGTGATCTTTCAGGTTCCCTAACTTGGTAAAATCCTTACCACACACGGAGCAATGGTAAGGTTTCTCCCCTGTGTGTGTCCTCTCGTGAGTTTTCAGGTTACCTGACAACCTAAAATTCTTTCCACAATGGGAACAGGGGTAAGGCTTCTCTCCAGAGTGTATTCTCTTATGTTTGTTCAGGTTCCCTAAATGGGAAAAAAGCTTTCCACACTGTGAGCAATTGTGAGGTTTTTCCCCTGTGTGTGTCCTCTCATGTGATTTTAGGTCATGTGATCGTGAGAATCTATTTCCACACTGGGAGCATTGGAAGGGCTTTTCTCCAGTGTGTTTCCTTTCATGCTCTTTCAGCTTCCATAACCACTTAAAACTCATATTACACTGGGAGCAGTGGTGTTGCCTCGCTGGGGACTCAGGGTCTGGTTCCCCTGAAGGACTCGTTCTGCTTTCAGATGGAGAGTCTGGTCTCTCTCCTGCCAAAGACAAAAGGAGTATTTAGTTAAACAGAGTATTTAGTTAAACAGACAGACCTGACCGAAACCTCCATTACAAAACTGTTTTCCTATGAGGTTTAATCCAGACTAGATCCCTCATTATGAAACACAAAATGTAGATCCTGGATGCTGATTGGTTGATAGCTGTTAGTTATTCACGTTAATCCCAGTTAATGGCTGTTATAGCCCTCCCAGGAAATTCATCAACTATTCTCCACTGTCCCACAGCCCTGTCCTGTAAAGCTGAACCCATAACCATAAAGGACTGGTTTATCCTGTACAGCTGAACCCATAACCATAAAGGACTGGTTTATCCTGTACAGCTGAACCCATAACCATAAAGGACTGGTTTATCCTGTACAGCTGAACCCATAACCATAAAGGACTGGTTTATCCTGTACAGCTGAACCCATAACCACAAAGGACTGGTTTATCCTGTACAGCTGAACCCATAACCATAAAGGACTGGTTTATCCTGTACAGCTGAACCCATAACCATAAAGGACTGGTTTATCCTGTACAGCTGAACCCATAACCATAAAGGACTGGTTTATCCTGTACAGCTGAACCCATAACCATAAAGGACTGGTTTATCCTGTACAGCTGAACCCATAACCATAAAGGACTGGTTTATCCTGTACAGCTGAACCCATAACCATAAAGGACTGGTTTATCCTGTACAGCTGAACCCATAACCATAAAGGACTGGTTTATCCTGTACAGCTGAACCCATAACCACAAAGGACTGGTTTATTATACAGCTGAACCCATAACCATAAAGGACTGGTTTATCCTGTACAGCTGAACCCATAACCATAAAGGACTGGTTTATCCTGTACAGCTGAACCCATAACCATAAAGGACTGGTTTATCCTGTACAGCTGAACCCATAACCATAAAGGACTGGTTTATCCTGTACAGCTGAACCCATAACCATAAAGGACTGGTTTATCCTGTACACCTGAACCCATAACCATAAAGGACTGGTTTATCCTGTACAGCTGAACCCATAACCATAAAGGACTGGTTTATCCTGTACAGCTGAACCCATAACCATAAAGGACTGGTTTATTATCCAGCTGAACCCATAACCATAAAGGACTGGTTTATCCTGTACAGCTGAACCCATAACCATAAAGGACTGGTTTATCCTGTAAAGCTGAACCCATAACCATAAAGGACTGGTTTATCCTGTACAGCTGAACCCATAACCATAAAGGACTGGTTTATCCTGTACAGCTGAACCCATAACCATAAAGGACTGGTTTATCCTGTACAGCTGAACCCATAACCATAAAGGACTGGTTTATCCTGTACAGCTGAACCCATAACCATAAAGGACTGGTTTATCCTGTACAGCTGAACCCATAACCATAAAGGACTGGTTTATCCTGTACAGCTGAACCCATAACCATAAAGGACTGGTTTATTATACAGCTGAACCCATAACCACAAAGGTTTATCCCATACATACATATCAAGGAGGACCACTGTAGAAGACAAAATGTCAAAGTAGTGTCGTTCCGTGACATCAATAAACGTGAAGACTGTTATTTTATCAAATCAATTCTCTGTGTAATTATTATTATTACGTGATTAAACTAATCATTTAAACTTTAATTAACTAGGAAGTCGGGGGCACCACGGGAAAATGTTTAAAGAGACTATTTCCCAAATCGACTCCCCAGATATTTTCATATCTTATCAAAACAATCGCTTAACGTACTGTACCTCATCGGTTCTCATTACTGAACGTCGCAAACCTCGGAGATCTGCACAAACCCTCGCATAAATAATGAATCAGCGATATACAAATTGGTTTAATTATTTATTTACTAACTAACTAATCCAAGTCACAGAATAACATGAAAACACAGTCACGAGAATTGTCAATCCCAAAATGATGATAACTCAACTATTTTATAGCTTTGACCAAATCCCCAAGGTTTGTAAGTCCCTGGTTTAAAAATAATTCGGCAAAGTCTCAGATTCTGCAAAAGGTTCATTCATTATTCGGAGAGCGCTCTGAAGTAAAAAATGAGAACATAGTCATTTTATAACACACACACTACTACACTCATAGATAACTACACTCATAGAAATGGCTAATATCTTACATGAACTACGGCTCAAACTACGGCTATTTACGAGTGTATGCCTTGTAGTCTTTCTCTGTGGTCGCCGGTTACTCTTGCTGGAGAGTCAATCGACAAAGACTTTGGTTGTGTTTATAATGGATACGTTAGGCGTACCCATGGTTGTCGCATAGAATACTGTTGGTGTTTTGGCGGTTGTCGGTATTCTTGTCCTAGGCTTCGTACAGTTCTGGCTGCAGACTGGTAGTTCGATGGCCTAGGACTTCTTACTTCTGTAGTGAATCGATTGTCTCAGAGTTTAACTTCTTGGTGACTGGGGGGCAGTATTGAGTAGCTTGGATGAATAAGGTGCCCAGAGTAAACTGCCTGCTACTTAGCCATAAAAGCTAGAATATGCATATAATATTAGTATATTTGGATAGAAAACACTCTGAAGTTTCTACAACTGTTTGAATGATGTCTGTGAGTATAACAGAACTCATATGGCATGTGAAAACCTGAGAACAAATCCAACCAGGAAGTGGGAAATCTGAGGTTGGTCATTTTTCAACTCATTCCCTATTGAAGATAAAGTGGGATATTGATCATGTTGCACTTCCTAAGGCTTCCACTAGATGTCAACAGTCTTTAGAAACCTGTTTGAGGCTTCTACTGTAAAGGAGGGGCTCATAAGCGCTCTTTGAGTCAGTGGTCTGGCAGAGTGCCACAAGCTCGTGACGCTCGTTCACGTGAGAGGTAGCTCACGTTTCATTGCATTTCTACAGACAAAGGAATTCTCTGGTTGGAACATTATTGAAGATGTATGTTAAAAACATCCTAAAGATTGATTCTATACATCGTTTGACATGTTTCTATGGACTGTAACGGAACTTTTTGACAATTCGTCTGCTCCTAGTGAACGCGCTTCGTGACTTTGGATTTGTTTCCAAAACGCAAAAGTAGCTATTTGGACATAAATGATGGACATTATCGAACAAATCAAACATTTATTGTGGAACTAGGATTCCTGGGAGCGCATTCTGATGAAGATCATCAAAGGTAAGTGAATATTTATAATGTTATTTCTGACTTCTGTTGATTATCCAATATGGCAGATATCTATTTGGCTTGGTTGGTCTCTGAGCGCTGTAGGCACATTATTGCATGGTTTGCTTTCTACTTAAAGTTTTTTTTAAATCTGACACAGCGGTTGCATTAAGGAGAAGTTTATCTAAAGTTCCATGTATAATAGTTGTATCTTTCATCAATGTTTATTATGAGTATTTCTGTAAATTGACGTGGCTCTCTGTAAAATCACTGCATGTTTTGGAAATACTGAACATAACACGCCTATGTAAAATAAGATTTTTGGATATAAAGATGCACTTTATCGAACAAAACATACATGTATTGTGTAACATGAAGTCCTATGAGTGTCATCTGATGAAGATCATCAAAGGTTAGTGATTAATTTTATCTATATTTCTGTTTTTTTGTGACACCTCTCTTTGGCTGGAAAAATGGCTGTGTTTTTCTGTGACTTGGTGGTGACCTAACAATCGTTTGTGGAGCTTTCGCCGTAAAGCATTTTTGAAATCAGACACTGTTGCCGGATTAATGAGAATTGTATCTTTAAAATTGTGTAAAATACTTGTATGCTTGAGGAATTTTAATTATGAGATTTTTGTTGTTTTGAATTTGGCGCCCCGCACTTTCACTGGCTGTTGGCAGGGTGGGACGCTACCGTCCCGAATATCCCAGAGAGGTTAACCATTTCCAGCCGTGTAGCCAATGCTCCAACCTCAGCTTACGTTTGCGTGGTCTGATGTACATTTCCGTCAGGAGTGGGTTTTATATACTTCTAAGAACTGAGGGTGGTCCATGCGCCGCCATAATGTCTATGCTCACGTGGCTGTGGCCCCTGATTTGGTTAACTTGACATGAAAAGCCATATTTTCTCATATAGAAGGTTGACATCACAATTACATCTTTTCACAAATAGTTTCATGTTTAATCACATACGTTTCACAATATGTAGATGGAACCCCCATAATTCAGAAGTGGAACACAACCAAAGACACAGTAATGACTGTTTCCTGTCCTTCATGAGATCGCCAAATAAAACACACTCGTCATGACTGTCCCTTAAGTGTCCACGGACCACTCCCACATTCTCAAAAATATAAATATTGTTGAATTATTTAAACTTTTGATTGTACAAGGGTCTCTCCGTGTTCCACGGTTTACATTCCAATCTCGAACACTACAGGCCATAGGGGGCACCGTATTTGATGACCGACCATAAAACAGACGACTTCCCGCTCTCCCCCCTCTACGAGAGAGACCCACTGTAACCTGATCCTTCAGATCATCACAGGAGAGTCATGACATTCCCCCTCTACGAGAGACCTACTGTATCCTTCAGATCATCACAGGAGAGTCATGACATTCCCCCTCTACGAGAGAGACCCACTGTAACCTGATCCTTCAGATCATCACAGGAGAGTCATGACATTCCCCCTCTACGAGAGACCTACTGTAACCTTCAGATCACCACAGGAGAGTCATGACATTCCCCCTCTACGAGAGAGACCCACTGTAACCTTCAGATCGTCACAGGAGAGTCATGACATTCCCCCTCTACGAGAGAGACCTACTGTATCCTTCAGATCATCACAGGAGAGTCATGACATTTGTAGTATATCATAACATATATTATTTACTCATAGCCTAGCAGAGTGGCCTGGAACCATATAACTAAAACACATCCCATGACTGAGACTTAGGGGGCTATTACTCAAACATACTTCTGCATTAACCCAGACACATTCTGTCCAGGTCAAAAGCACATTCTAACCACAAACCAACTGTAAAGCTCCAAACTCAACGGTCGGACTGAAGTTATCACATAAATCCCCACCAAGGCAGGGAAACTCCCTAGCCTAAAGCACCAACGGTTAGTCCCAGTTCCCCCTATCGCCCCCTCACTCATGGCCTCTTGACACATATCTTGACACACACATTGACACGCACGTACAGTATAGCGCACGAACGCACACACACCCCACACTCATTTCAACTGACATCCCTGGACACACAAACCCCTTCTTTGACCACAGTCAGTTCCAGTTCCCCTTTTCTCAATTCCTGGACACACACAGACACACAGACATCTCAACGCACACACACCCCACACTCAAGTCAACTGAGCAGGGGCCAGGATCAGACAACTTCAAGAAGCACCAATGGGGCACCGGCAAATGGTCGGACAGGACCTGCCTCCAACCTTCACCAACCAGTCAGAAGACAGAACTACAAGAATCAACCTACATCATTCTATGTTTAAATACCTTTGCACACTCTGTTTAGGCATCCTTTTTCAGCTGACTCCTTCTGAGCCAAATGAGAGGATCCGTGCACGCTTTGTATCAGATATCTTTACCTTTAATAAACCTGCCTTGAATCATACCATATCCACCTGGTCCAGCGTCTCAACTTGGTCTCTCTCCTCTAGTAACAGTACATCAATCAAACACATTCCCCCTCTACGAGAGAGACCTACTGTATCCTTCAGATCATCACAGGAGAGTCATGACATTCCCCCTCTACGAGAGAGACCTACTGTATCCTGATCCTTCAGATCATCACAGGAGAGTCATGACAGTAGTGGAAAACGGCCCAAAATGCCTTAGACTCTAGCCACACACCGACACACCCACCAACTGGAGCAAACCAAACTGTACCTCATAGTCTGTTCAAGAACATACAAGAAAATGTTGGTAATAGTGTTATTCAGTACAAACTCAATCAAATTGAACACACCCCTGTTCAATACCCTGAAACCCCTTCAATTTACAGACAAGCTCTCCCCTGATTGGTCGCCACACACCTCCATCAATGAAGGTCTACAGTAGGTTCAACAGCACTCTGTAAGGTAGCAGCATGGTGTAGCCGGAGGACAGCTGGCTTCCGTCCTCCTCTTGGTACACTGGCTTCAATATAAGACCTAGGAGGCTCATGGTTTTCACCCCCTTCCATAGACTTACACAGTAATTATGACAACTTCCAGAGGACGTCCGCCAACATATCAGAGCTCTATGCAGCATTAACTGACATGTTGTTGACCCAATCAAAGGATAAGAGAATGGATTTAGTACTGAAAGCATAAGCTACAGCTAGCTAACACTGCGGTGCATAAAATATGGTGAGTAGTTGACTCAAAGAGAGAAAGACACAATAGTTTAACATTTTTTAACAAATAATTTATTCAAAAATTAAGGAGAAGCGAAAACTAGCTATATTTCATAGTATGTTTTTTACTTTCGCTTAATAGCGAATGCAGCTAGCTAGTTTAGCCCCCTCTACGAGAGAGACCTACTGTATCCTGATCCTTCAGATCAGCTAGTTAGCTAGCTGGCTATCCAACAGAGAGGGATGCTAAGTTAGCTAGCTGGCTATCCAACAGAGAGGGATGCTAAGTTAGCTAGCTGGCTATCCAACACTGGAACTCTTCCAAGTCAAGGAAGCTTTGGTTTTACTCATTTATTGCACTATAAAGCTACTGCATGATTGTAGCAAGTTTACTAACGTATTAGTCCTATTAGTTTTGTTGACTACGACGTTACTTTAGCTATTATGGTGACAATGATATGAGCGCATAGATGGGAGTAAGAATTATACCATGAGAAAAGGGGTCATGCTGTTTGTACGTGGCTGCTATGAAAGTGAACTGTGTGTGCGGGTGATCAGGGGTGTGTTTATCCCAATGATTCTGTTGAAAAACGTTACGAAACGGGGATAAACATCAAAATTCAAATGTCAAAACTCAGAAGAGCTCATTTCTGTAAGTACATAGATGTACATAATCAATGTCCACTCGTGGCTAACAACAGTAAAAAAAATATAAAGTTCATCTTAATTCAGATAAAAATTAATCAAAAGTGTTTTTACAATCAGCACCTGTGTTCTCTCATAGTGGAATAATACTGACGGGAACATTGACGAGGTCGTGAATGTTTTCCATGTTAACAACGTTATCAGAACATCACCACAGTTTCATACATCTTTAGCTTGGAGACTAGAACACAAATTAACTCAATGAAACCAAAACAACTACGTTTCTTGAGGTTTTAAGGTCAGAATCAAGAAATACACAAAATATTCATCCAATTTACATTTTAAATGATCTAAATCATGTCATAAACATCTAAGGGTTCTAACATGTATCCAATCTATCAAAGCGTAGAATCAAAACAAACAAAAAAACATTTTAAAATTGTAATCTGATTTTAGATATAATCATGTATCTAGAGGAAAAAACTTTAACAGGCCTATTGTTGATTAAGATTACATATAAACAATGTGATTTAATGCATAAAACAACAGTCAAACATCAGTCAGAACACAGTGACTCATCAGAACACTGTGACTCATCAGAACACAGTGACTCATCAGAACACAGTGACTCATCAGAACACAGTGACTCATCAGAACACAGTGACTCATCAGAACACTGCCTGTCTATTCTATCATGTGATTTCAGGTCCTCTGGGAAAATGTCTTTCCACAATTAGGTTCCCTAACTAAAACTCTTTCCAAACTGTGAGCTTTTCCTCCCCTGTGTGTGTGTATTCTCTCATGCATTTTCAGGCTCCCTAACTGGGTAAAACTCTTTCCACACTGGGAACAACTGGGTGATTTCTCCCATGTGTCATCTCATGATCTTATAGTTTCCCTAACTAGGTAAAACTCTTTCCACACTGGGAACAACTGGGTGATTTCTCCCATGTGTCATCTCATGATCTTATAGTTTCCCTAACGTGTCTCATCTCATGATCTTATAGTTTCCCTAACGTGTCTCATCTCATGATCTTATAGTTTCCCTAACTAGGTAAAACTCTTTCCACACTGGGAACAACTGGGTGATTTCTCCCATGTGTCATCTCATGATCTTATAGTTTCCCTAACGTGTCTCATCTCATGATCTTATAGTTTCCCTAACTAGGTAAAACTCTTTCCACACTGGGAACAACTGGGTGATTTCTCCCATGTGTCTCATCTCATGATCTTATAGTTTCCCTAACGTGTCTCATCTCATCTTATAGTTTCCCTAACGTGTCTCATCTCATCTTATAGTTTCCCTAACTAGGTAAAACTCTTTCCACACTGGGAACAACTGGGTGATTTCTCCCACGTGTCCTCTCATGATCTTATAGTTTCCCTAAATTGGTCAAATCTTTTCCACTGCGACCATGGTAAGATGTGTGTGTCCTCTCGTGCTCCTTAAGGTTATTTAACAACCTGAAATGCATTAGGCAATGGGAACATGAGTAAGGCTTCACTCCAGAGTGTATTCTCTTCTTATGTTTGTTCAGGCTCCCTAAATGGGTAAAATCATTTCCGCATAGGGAACAATGGTAAGGTTTCTCCCCGGTGTGTGTCCTCTCATGTGATTTTTGGTCCTGTGATCTAGAAAATCTCTTTCCACAATGGGTACAGGGGTAAGGCTTTTCTCCTGTGTGTATTCTATTATGTTTGTTCAGGCTCCCTAACTGCGTAAAACACTTTTCACAATGAGAGCAGTGGTGAAGTTTCTCCCCTGTGTGTATCCTCTCGTGTGAATTTAGTTCCTGTGATCGTGAAAATCTCTTTCCACACTGGGAACATTGGTAAGTCTTTTCTTCAGTGTGTTTCCTTTCGTGCTCTTTTCGGTAAGCTAATTGGGTAAAACTCTTTTCACACAGGGAGCAATGGTAAGGTTTCTCTCCTGTGTGTGTCCTCTCATGCTCCTTCAGTTTATCTAACAACCTAAATTTCTTTCCACAATGGGAACAATGGTAAGGCTTTTCTCCTGTGTGTATTCTATTATGTTTGTTCAGGCTCCATAACTGGGTAAAACACTTTCCACACTGGGAGCAGAGAAAAGGCTTTTCTCCTGTGTGTGTCCTCTGATGTATTTTTAGGTTCTGTGATCGTGGAAATCTCTTTCCACACTGGGAGCAGTGGAAAGGCTTGTCTCCTGTGTGTGCCCTCTCATGCTCTTTTAGGTTCCATGACAACTTGAAACTCTTATTACACTGGGAGCAGTTGAGTCGTCTCACTGGTTTGGGAGTCTCTGGGTCTGGTTCCTCTGAAGGACTCTTACTGCTGTCAGAGTGACAGACTGGTCTCTCTCCTGCCAAAGACAGAGTATTTGGTTAAACAGAGAGACCTGGATGAAACCTCCACATGATAAAACTGTCTTCCTATGAGGTTTAATCTAGACTAGATCCTTCATTATAAAACAGTACACTTGGATCCTGTATGCCGATTGGTTAATAGCCACTAGTTATTCACAATACTACCCGGGTAATGGCTGTTAACAGTTCCATTTGAATCATTCCTACACATCCACTGTTCCACAGCCCAGCCAGGCAATTTATAAACTAATCTCCACTGTCCCAAAGCCCAGCCAGGCAATTAATAAACTAATCTCCACTGTCCCACAGCCCAGCCAGGCAATTCATAAACTAATCTCCACTGTCCCACAGCCCAGCCAGGTAATTTATAAACTAATCTCCACTGTCCCACAGCCCAGCCAGGCAATTCATAAACTAATCTCCACTGGAAAAAATAAACTCAACATTATTACCCCATGTTTCTAGTCCAGCGTTTAGTTTGTAACAGAAGGGACTTGTTCTGAACCTTACTATCTGACCTCTGAATTTTGTATACGTACAGACAATATGTATAGAACGTATTCTGGTGATTTATTATTCAATAGAAATGTATGGAAAATACATTATACCTCTGTAGATAATGTATATACACTGTATATACACTGCTCAAAAAAATTCACTCTAGTGGTAGCATGAGACGGAGTCTACAACCCACACAAGTGGCTCAGGTAGTGCAGCTCATCCAGGATGGCACATCAATGCGAGCTTTGGCAAGAAGGTTTGCTCTGTCTGTCAGCGTAGTGTCCAGAGCATGGAGGCACTACCAGGAGACAGGCCAGTACATCAGGAGACGTGGAGGAGACCGTAGGAGGGCAACAACCCAGCAGCAGGACTGCTACCTCCGCCTTTGTGCAAGGAGGAGCACTGCCAGAGCCCTGCAAAATGACCTCCAGCAGGCCACAAATGTGCATGTGTCTGCTCAAACGGTCAGACACAGACTCCATGAGGGTGGTATGAGGGCCCGACGTCCACAGGTGGGGGTTGTGCTTACAGCCCAACACCGTGCACGACGTTTGGCATTTGCCAGAGAACACCAAGATTGACAAATTCGCCACTGGCGCCCTGTGCTCTTCACAGATGAAAGCAGGTTCACACTGAGCACGTGACAGACGTGACGGAGTCTGGAGACGCCGTGGAGAACGTTCTGCTGCCTGCAACATCCTCCAGCATGACCGGTTTGGCGGTGGGTTAGTCATGGTGTGGGGTGGCATTTCTTTGGGGGGCCGCACAGCCCTCCATGTGCTCGCCAGAGGTAGCCTGACTGCCATTAGGTACCGAGATGAGATCCTCAGACCACTTGTGAGACCATATGCTGGTGCGGTTGGCCCTGGGTTCCTCCTAATGCAAGACAATGCTAGACCTCATGTGGCTGGAGTGTGTCAGCAGTTCCTGCAAGAGGAAGGCATTGATGCTATGGACTTGCCCGCCCGTTCCCCAGACCTGAATCCAATTGAGCACATCTGGGACATCATGTCTCGCTCCATCCACCAACGCCACATTGCACCACAGACTGTCCAGGAGTTGGCGGATGCTTTAGTCCAGGTCTGGGAGGAGATCCCTCAGGAGACCATCCGCCACCTCATCAGGAGCATGCCCAGGCGTTGTAGGGAGGTCATACAGGCACATGAAGGCCACACACACTACTGAGCCTCATTTTTACTTGTTTTAAGGACATTACATCAAAGTTGGATCAGCCTGTAGTGTGGTTTTCCACTTTAACTTTGAGTGTGACTCGAAATCCAGACCTCCGTGGGTTGATAAATTTGATTTCCATTGATCATTTTTATGTGATTTTGTTGTCAGCACATTCAACTATGTAAAGCAAAAAAGTATTTAATAAGAATATTTCATTCATTCAGATCTAGGATGTGTTATTTTAGTGTTCCCTTAATTTTTTTTTGAGCAGTGTATATTTAAACTTCCTTGGCTAAATATAGCTAGCTAGTTGATTTGCTAGCTAGTTGATTTGCTAGCTAGTTGATTTGCTAGCTAGTTGATTGGTTAGCTAGTTGGTTGGTTAGCTAGCTAGCCAACGTTAGCTCCTATCTGGCTAGTACTGTATCTATGGTATAACCAAAGATACTGTATATAGAACCAACCCAACATAGTTAATCTGTGTCGTTTACAGTGGGAGCAAATGAAGCATATTGGGCGGAACAAACAAGGAGGTTGGCAAAGTAAAGTAAAAAATAGTTGTGGAAATCTCACAGTACTTAGAACTATATAAATTCCTGTAGAAGTTGGAACTAAAGTTAGAGACTAATTTGGGATCGTCTGTGACGAGACCATTAATAATTAATTGTTGAATTGTATTATTTTTTAAGAGTGGTCTTTTTCTAACCTGAAAAAAAAAACAAGATGAATTTGGTTCATCCTCGTCCAGCCACTTCTTCCCAGATCTGACAAAGTCTCCCTCTGCTTTCAGTTCATACATATCATCCAACTTGTGTTGTAGCTCAAACAGAACAGATTTGTCCTCCTCTGAGAGACTTTCAACAGACTTTTGAACGAGACAGGTGATCTTTGTAATTATACTTTCTTCTACAACTCTCCTCGTCTTGGCAAGAATATTCCCATATATTCTTAAATATTTTCCAACCTCATATTTAAAAGGCTGCTAGGACATGAACTCAGTAGCACAGACTACATCCGTATGACGTTGAGAAATAGTGCATTGTGGGAAGTTTAGAAGATACCCTGGAAATAAGTGAATAAATACGTAATAACGCAAAAACATAACTGTTTGTTCTTAATAGGTAACCAGATCGTGACCACAACTAAGTTACTAACTCTAACTAATGTACTAAGTCTTCAACCACACAGTGTTGTTACATTGGTGAGTAAAAACTTCCCTAATTTCTTCTAATTTCTTCCCACGCTTTAACTTGTCTGAAAATAAAATATAAATTTCTCTCAACTGCGTTACCCACTCCAGTCAACAGATGGCGGTCTGATACTTTAAGCCGATGCTGCTGGTGTGACATATAATGTAGTAGACGGAATGCTTCTTTCAACAGCAGCAACAGTTAGTGAGACACCTCGGTAGCTCGATAGACAAAATAGACGAACCAATAAAGACGCTTTCGTGCATATTAGCCACTCTCTTTTAAACACGCCTGCACGTTCAGAGTGAAAGAGGAGGAGGATGTTACAGTAAAAGAAGAGGAAGAGGAGGATGCAGTTTGATGTGAAAGGGGAGGAGGGGGAGATGACTGTTACATCGTGTATATTAGCCACTCTCTTTTAAACACGCCTGTGTCGTCTAGCGTTAGTTCCCTTTACTTGACCAATTGTTGGGTTGTTACTAGAACGGTACGAGACGGTCTGAGACTTTAAGGCGATGCTGTTATTGTGACTGTATAATCTAGTATTGTGTTTTAAACACGCCTGTGTCGTCTAGCGTTAGTTCCCTTTACTTGACCAATTGTTGGGTTGTTACTAGAACGGTACGAGACGGTCTGAGACTTTAAGGCGATGCTGTTATTGTGACTGTATAATCTAGTATTGTGTTTTAAACACGCCTGTGTCGTCTAGCGTTAGTTCCCTTTACTTGACCAATTGTTGGGTTGTTACTAGAACGGTACGAGACGGTCTGAGACTTTAAATAAAGGCGATGCTGTTATTGTGACTGTATAATCTAGTATTGTGTTTTAAACACGCCTGTGTCGTCTAGCGTTAGTTCCCTTTACTTGACCAATTGTTGGGTTGTTACTAGAACGGTGCGTCTTTATTATGTAAACACCAATGGCTTCAATATTATTCTAGAAATTAGTTAGAAACACTCTGGAAAGAGTAGGTGTGTCCACACTTCACTGGTATTGTGAATATACAGTACAACGTCCACACTTCACTGGTATTGTGAATATACAAGGTCCACACTTCACTGGTATTGTGTATATACAGTACAACGTCCACACTTCACTGGTATTGTGAATATACAGTACAACGTCCACACTTCACTGGTATTGTGAATATACAGTACAACGTCCACACTTCACTGGTATTGTGAATATACAGTTCACTGGTATTGTGAATATACAGTACAACACACTTCACTGGTATTGTGAATATACAGTACAACGTCCACACTTCACTGGTATTGTGAATATACAGTACAACGGTCCACACTTCACTGGTATTGTGAATATACAGTACAACGTCCACACTTCACTGGTATTGTGAATATACAGTACAACGTCCACACTTCACTGGTATTGTGAATATACAGTACAACGTCCACACTTCACTGGTATTGTGAATATACAGTACAACGTCCACACTTCACTGGTATTGTGAATATACAGTACAACGTCCAAACTTCACTGGTATTGCACTGGTATTGTGAATATACAAGGTCCACACTTCACTGGTATTGTGAATATACAGTACAACGTCCACACTTCACTGGTATTGTGAATATACAGTACAACGTATTGTGAATATACACACTTCACTGGTATTGTGAATATACATTGTACAACGTACAACGTCCACACTTCACTGGTATTGTGAATATACAGTACAACGTCCACACTTCACTGGTATTGTGAATATACAGTACAACGTCCACACTTCACTGGTATTGTGAATATACAGTACAACGTCCAAACTTCACTGGTATTGTGAATATACAGTACAACGTCCACACTTCACTGGTATTGTGAATATACAGTACAACGTCCACACTTCACTGGTATTGTGAATATACAGTACAACGTCCACACTTCACTGGTATTGTGAATATACAGTACAACGTCCACACTTCACTGGTATTGTGAATATACAGTACAACGTCCACACTTCACTGGTATTGTGAATATACAGTACAACGTCCAAACTTCACTGGTATTGTGAATATACAGTACAACGTCCAAACTTCACTGGTATTGTGAATATACAGTACAACGTCCACACTTCACTGGTATTGTGAATATACAGTACAACGTCCACACTTCACTGGTATTGTGAATATACAGTACAACGTCAAAAGTTTGGGTATACCTACTCATTACAGGCTTTTTCTTTATTTTGACTACAGAGTGATGGAGAGCTGCTGCAGATGACCTGGTTTCCACAATCAACCCGAGTGAGATGGTTTAGGATGAGTTGGACCGCAGAGTGAAAGAAAAGCAGCCAACAAATGCTCAGCATATGTGGGAACTCATTTAAGACGGTTGGAAAAACATCCCGGGTGAAACTGGTTGAGAGAATGCCAAGAGTGTGCAAAGCTTATTTTATACATTTTTTTGTTTAACCCTTTTTCGTTACAACATGATTCCATGTGTTATTTCATTGTTGTGATGTCTTCACTATTATTCTACAATGTAGAAAATAGTACAAATAGAGAAAAACCCTTGAATGAGTAAGTGTGTCCAAACTTTTGACTGGTCCTGTATACACATACATAAACTCAGCTAAATGTTAACATGACCAGGATGGGGTGTTAACATGACCAGGATGGGGTGTTAACATGACCAGGATGGGGTGTTAACATGACCAGGATGGGGTGTTAACATGACCAGGATGGGGTGTTAACATGACCAGGATGGGGTGTTAACATGACCAGGATGGGGTGTTAACATGACCAGGATGGGTTCATAACCAGGATGGGTTCATAACCAGGATGGGTTGTTAACATGACCAGGATGGGGTGTTAACGTGACCAGGATGGGGTGTTAACATGACCAGGATGGGGTGTTAACATGACCAGGATGGGTTGTTAACATGACCAGGATGGGTTGTTAACATGACCAGGATGGGGTGTTAACATGACCAGAATGGGGTGTTAACATGACCAGGATGGGGTGTTAACATGACCAGGATGGGGTGTTAACATGACCGTATGGCTTGTCAATATGACCAAAATGGGTTGTTAACATGACCAGGATGGGTTGTTAACATGACCAAAATGGGTTGTTAACATGACCAAGATGGGGTGTTAACATGACCAGGATGGGGTGTTAACATGACCAGGATGGGGTGTTAACATGACCAGGATGGGGTGTTAACATGACCAGGATGGGTTAATAACATGACCAGGATGGGGTGTTAACATGACCAGGATGGGTTGTTAATATGAACAGGATGGGTTAATAACATGACCACGATGGGTTAATAACATGACCAGGATGGGTTCATAACCAGGATGGGTTGTTAACATAACCAGGATGGGGTGTTAACATGACCAGGATGGGTTGTTAACATGACCAGGATGGGGTGTTAACATGACCAGGATGGGGTGTTAACATGACCAGGATGGGGTGTGAACATGACCAGGATGGGGTGTGAACATGACCAGGATGGGGTGTGAACATGACCAGGATGGGGTGTGAACATGACCAGGATGGGGTGTGAACATGACCAAGATGGGTTGTTAACATGACCAAGATGGGGTGTTAACATGACCAAGATGGGGTGTTAACATGACCAAGATGGGGTGTTAACATGACCAAGATGGGGTGTTAACATGACCAGGATGGGTTCATAACCAGGATGGGTTCATAACCAGGATGGGGTGTTAACATGACCAGGATGGGGTGTTAACATGACCAGGATGGGGTGTTAACATGACCAGGATGGGTTCATAACCAGGATGGGTTCATAACAAGGATGGGTTGTTAACGTGACCAGAATGGGGTGTGAACGTGACCAGGATGGGGTGTGAACGTGACCAGGATGGGGTGTGAACGTGACCAGGATGGGGTGTGAACGTGACCAAGATGGGGTGTGAACGTGACCAAGATGGGGTGTGAACATGACCAAGATGGGGTGTGAACATGACCAAGATGGGGTGTGAACATGACCAAGATGGGGTGTTAACATGACCAAGATGGGGTGTTAACATGACCAAGATGGGGTGTTAACATGACCAAGATGGGGTGTTAACATGACCAAGATGGGGTGTTAACATGACCAAGATGGGTAAACATGACCAGGATGGGGTGTTAACATGACCAAGATGGGGTGTTAACATGACCAAGATGGGGTGTTAACATGACCAAGATGGGGTGTTAACATGACCAAGATGGGGTGTTAACATGACCAAGATGGGGTGTTAACATGACCAAGATGGGGTGTTAACATGACCAAGATGGGGTGTTAACATGACCAAGATGGGGTGTTAACATGACCAAGATGGGGTGTTAACATGACCAAGATGGGGTGTTAACATGACCAAGATGGGGTGTTAACATGACCAAGATGGGGTGTTAACATGACCAAGATGGGGTGTTAACATGACCAAGATGGGGTGTTAACATGACCAAGATGGGGTGTTAACATGACCAAGATGGGGTGTTAACATGACCAGGATGGGGTGTTAACATGACCAGGATGGGGTGTTAACATGACCAGGATGGGGTGTTAACATGACCAGGATGGGGTGTTAACATGACCAGGATGGGGTGTTAACATGACCAAGATGGGGTGTTAACATGACCAAGATGGGTAAACATGACCAGGATGGGGTGTGAACATGACCAGGATGGGGTGTGAACATGACCAGGATGGGGTGTGAACATGACCAGGATGGGGTGTGAACATGACCAGGATGGGGTGTGAACATGACCAGGATGGGGTGTTAACATGACCAGGATGGGGTGTTAACATGACCAGGATGGGTTAATAACATGAACAGGATGGGTTAATAACATGACCAGGATGGGTTGTTAACATGACCAAAATGGGTTGTTAACATGACCAGGATGGGGTGTTAACATGACCAGGATGGGGTGTTAACATGACCAGGATGGGTTGTTAACATGACCAGGATGGGGTGTTAACATGACCAGGATGGGGTGTTAACATGACCAGGATGGGGTGTTAACATGACCAGGATGGGGTGTTAACATGACCAAAATGGGTTGTTAACATGACCAGGATGGGTTGTTAACATGACCAAAATGGGTTGTTAACATGACCAGGATGGGGTGTTAACATGACCAGGATGGGGTGTTAACATGACCAGGATGGGGTGTTAACATGACCAGGATGGGGTGTTAACATGACCAGGATGGGGTGTTAACATGACCAGGATGGGGTGTTAACATGACCAGGATGGGGTGTTAACATGACCAGGATGGGGTGTTAACATGACCAGGATGGGGTGTTAACATGACCAGGATGGGGTGTGAACATGACCAGGATGGGGTGTGAACATGACCAAGATGGGTTGTTAACATGACCAAGATGAGATGTTAACATGACCAAGATGGGGTGTTAACATGACCAAGATGGGGTGTTAACATGACCAAGATGGGGTGTTAACATGACCAGGATGGGTTCATAACCAGGATGGGTTCATAACCAGGATGGGGTGTTAACATGACCAGGATGGGGTGTTAACATGACCAGGATGGGGTGTTAACATGACCAGGATGGGTTCATAACCAGGATGGGTTCATAACAAGGATGGGTTGTTAACATGACCAGAATGGGGTGTGAACGTGACCAGGATGGGGTGTGAACGTGACCAGGATGGGGTGTGAACATGACCAAGATGGGGTGTGAACATGACCAAGATGGGGTGTGAACATGACCAAGATGGGGTGTGAACATGACCAAGATGGGGTGTGAACATGACCAAGATGGGGTGTTAACATGACCAAGATGGGGTGTTAACATGACCAAGATGGGGTGTTAACATGACCAAGATGGGGTGTTAACATGACCAAGATGGGTGTTAACATGACCAGGATGGGGTGTTAACATGACCAAGATGGGGTGTTAACATGACCAAGATGGGGTGTTAACATGACCAAGATGGGGTGTTAACATGACCAAGATGGGGTGTTAACATGACCAAGATGGGGTGTTAACATGACCAAGATGGGGTGTTAACATGACCAAGATGGGGTGTTAACATGACCAAGATGGGGTGTTAACATGACCAAGATGGGGTGTTAACATGACCAAGATGGGGTGTTAACATGACCAGGATGGGGTGTTAACATGACCAGGATGGGGTGTTAACATGACCAGGATGGGGTGTTAACATGACCAGGATGGGGTGTTAACATGACCAGGATGGGGTGTTAACATGACCAGGATGGGGTGTTAACATGACCAGGATGGGGTGTTAACATGACCAGGATGGGGTGTTAACATGACCAAGATGGGGTGTTAACATGACCAAGATGGGGTGTTAACATGACCAAGATGGGTAAACATGACCAGGATGGGGTGTGAACATGACCAGGATGGGGTGTGAACATGACCAGGATGGGGTGTGAACATGACCAGGATGGGGTGTTAACATGACCAGGATGGGGTGTGAACATGACCAGGATGGGGTGTTAACATGACCAGGATGGGGTGTTAACATGACCAGGATGGGGTGTTAACATGACCAGGATGGGGTGTTAACATGACCAGGATGGGTTAATAACATGAACAGGATGGGTTAATAACATGACCAGGATGGGTTGTTAACATGACCAAATGGGTTGTTAACATGACCAGGATGGGGTGTTAACATGACCAGGATGGGGTGTTAACATGACCAGGATGGGGTGTTAACATGACCAGGATGGGGTGTTAACATGACCAGGATGGGTTGTTAACATGACCAGGATGGGGTGTTAACATGACCAGGATGGGGTGTTAACATGACCAGGATGGGGTGTTAACATGACCAGGATGGGGTGTTAACATGACCAAAATGGGTTGTTAACATGACCAAAATGGGTTGTTAACATGACCAGGATGGGTTGTTAACATGACCAAAATGGGTTGTTAACATGACCAGGATGGGGTGTTAACATGACCAGGATGGGGTGTTAACATGACCAGGATGGGGTGTTAACATGACCAGGATGGGGTGTTAACATGACCAGGATGGGGTGTTAACATGACCAGGATGGGGTGTTAACATGACCAGGATGGGGTGTTAACATGACCAGGATGGGTTGTTAACATGACCAGGATGGGTTAATAACCAGGATGGGTTCATAACCAGGATGGGGTGTTAATATGACCAGGATGGGTTGTTAATATGACCAGGATGGGATGTTAATATGACCAGGATGGGGTGTTAATATGACCAGGATGGGTTGATTACATGACCAAGATGGGGTGTTAACATGACCAGGATGGGGTGTGAACATGACCAGGATGGGGTGTGAACATGACCAGGATGGGGTGTGAACATGACCAGGATGGGGTGTGAACATGACACATGACCAAGATGGGGTGTTAACATGACCAAGATGGGGTGTTAACATGACCAAGATGGGGTGTTAACATGACCAAGATGGGGTGTTAACATGACCAAGATGGGGTGTTAACATGACCAAGATGGGGTGTTAACATGACCAAGATGGGGTGTTAACATGACCAAGATGGGGTGTTAACATGACCAAGATGGGTGTTAACATGACCAGGATGGGGTGTTAACATGACCAAGATGGGGTGTTAACATGACCAAGATGGGTAAACATGACCAGGATGGGGTGTTAACATGACCAGGATGGGTTGTTAACATGACCAGGATGGGGTGTTAACATGACCAGGATGGGGTGTGAACATGACCAGGATGGGGTGTGAACATGACCAGGATGGGGTGTGAACATGACCAGGATGGGTTCATAACCAGGGACCAGGATGGGGTGTTAACATGACCAGGATGGGGTGTCAACATGACCAGGATGGGTTAATAACATGACCAGGATGGGTTAATAACATGACCAAGATGGGTTGATTACATGACCAGGATGGGTTAACATGACCAGGATGGGTTGTTAACATGACCAGGATGGGTTAACATGACCAGGATGGTTTGATAACATGACCCGTATGGGTTGTCAATATGCCCAAAATGGGTTGTTAACATGACCAAAATGGGTTGTTAACATGACCAGGATGGGTTGTTAACATGACCAGGATGGGGTGTTAACATGACCAGGATGGGGTGTTAACATGACCAGGATGGGGTGTTAACATGACCAGGATGGGGTGTTAACATGACCAGGATGGGGTGTTAACATGACCAGGATGGGGTGTAATAACATGCACCAGGATGGGTTGTTAACCAAGATGGGTTGATTACATGACCAGGATGGGGTGTTAACATAACCAGGATGGGGTGTTAACATAACCAGGATGGGGTGTTAACATAACCAGGATGGGGTGTTAACATAACCAGGATGGGGTGTTAACATAACCAGGATGGGGTGTTAACATGACCAGGATGGGTTGTTAACATGACCAGGATGGGGTGTTAACATGACCAGGATGGGTTGATTACATGACCAGGATGGGTTGTTAACATGACCAGGATGGGTTGTTAGCATGACCAGGATGGGTGTTAACATGACCAGGATGGGTTGTTAACATGACCAGGATGGGTTGTTAACATGACCAGGATGGGTTAACATGACCAGGATGGTTTGATAACATGACCAGGATGGGTTGTTAGCATGACCAGGATGGGTGTTAACATGACCAGGATGGGTTGTTAACATGACCAGGATGGGTTGTTAACATGACCAGGATGGGTTAACATGACCAGGATGGTTTGACCAGGATGGTTTGAACATGACCAGGATGGGTTGTAACTATGCCCAAATGGGTTGTCAATATGCCCAAAATGGGTTGTTAACATGACCAGGATGGGTTGTTAACATGACCAGGATGGGGTGTTAACATGACCAGGATGGGGTGTTAACATGACCAGGATGGGGTGTTAACATGACCAGGATGGGGTGTTAACATGACCAGGATGGGGTAATAACATGACCAAGATGGGTTGATTACATGACCAGGATGGGGTGTTAACATAACCAGGATGGGGTGTTAACATAACCAGGATGGGGTGTTAACATAACCAGGATGGGGTGTTAACATAACCAGGATGGGGTGTTAACATAACCAGGATGGGGTGTTAACATGACCAGGATGGGTTTTTAACATGACCAGGATGGGGTGTTAACATGACCAGGATGGGTTAACATGACCAGGATGACAGGATGGGTTGGGTTTAACATGACCAGGATGGGTTGTTAACATGACCAGGATGACCAGGTTGTTAACATGACCAGGATGGGTTGTTAACATGACCAGGATGGGTTAACATGACCAGGATGGTTTGATAACATGACCAGGATGGGTTGTCAATATGCCCAAAATGGGTTGTTAACATGACATGACCAGGATGGGTTGTTAACATGACCAGGATGGGGTGACCAATGGGGGTGACCAGGATGGGGTGTTAACATGACCAGGATGGGGTGTTAACATGACCAGGATGGGTTGTTAACATGACCAGGATGGGTTGTTAGCATGACCAGGATGGGTTAATAACATGACCAGGATGGGTTAATAACATGACCAGGATGGGTTGTTAACATGACCAGGATGGGGTGTTAACATGACCAGGATGGGTTGTTAACATGACCAGGATGGGTTGTTAACATGACCAGGATGGGTTGTTAACATGACCAGGATGGGTTGTTAACATGACCAGGATGGGTTGTTAACATGACCAGGATGGGTAATAACATGACCATGATTACAACCAGGATGGGTTGATTACATGACCAGGATGGGGTGTTAACATAACCAGGATGGGGTGTTAACATAACCAGGATGGGGTGTTAACATAACCAGGATGGGGTGTTAACATAACCAGGATGGGGTGTTAACATAACCAGGATGGGGTGTTAACATAACCAGGATGGGTTTTTAACATGACCAGGATGGGGTGTTAACATGACCAGGATGGGTTGATTACATGACCAGGATGGGTTGTTAACATGACCAGGATGGGTTGTTAGCATGACCAGGATGGGTGTTAACATGACCAGGATGGGTTGTTAACATGACCAGGATGGGTTGTTAACATGACCAGGATGGGTTAACATGACCAGGATGGTTTGATAACATGACCCGTATGGGTTGTCAATATGCCCAAAATGGGTTGTTAACATGACCAGGATGGGTTGTTAACATGACCAGGATGGGGTGTTAACATGACCAGGATGGGGTGTTAACATGACCAGGATGGGTTGTTAACATGACCAGGATGGGTTGTTAGCATGACCAGGATGGGTTAATAACATGACCAGGATGGGTTAATAACATGACCAGGATGGGTTTTTAACATGACCAGGATGGGGTGTTAACATGACCAGGATGGGTTGTTAACATGACCAGGATGGGTTGTTAACATGACCAGGATGGGTTGTTAACATGACCAGGATGGGTTGTTAACATGACCAGGATGGGTTGTTAACAACACCAGGATGGGTTGTTAACATGACCAGGATGATAGATGATACACCACCACCACCACCCAGTATATAGATGCTACACCACCACCACCCAGTATATAGATGATACACCACCACCACCCAGTATATAGATGATACACCACCACCACCCAGTATATAGATGATACACCACCACCACCCAGTATATAGATGATACACCACCACCACCACCACCCAGTATATAGATGATACACCACCACCACCACCCAGTATATAGATGATACACCACCACCACCACCCAGTATATAGATGGTACACCACCACCACCACCCAGTATATAGATGCTACACCACCACCACCCAGTATATAGATGCTACACCACCACCACCCAGTATATAGATGCTACACCACCACCACCACCACCACCACCCAGTATATAGATGCTACACCACCACCACCCAGTATATAGATGCTACACCACCACCACCACCACCACCACCACCACCACCACCACCAGTATATAGATGCTACACCACCACCACCACCCCACCACCCAGTATATAGATGATACACCACCACCACCCACCCAGTATATAGATGCTACACCACCACCACCCAGTATATAGATGCTACACCACCACCACCACCACCCACCCAGTATATAGATGCTACACCACCACCACCCAGTATATAGATGCTACACCACCACCACCCAGTATATAGATGCTACACCACCACCACCCAGTATATAGATGCTACACCACCACCCAGTATATAGATGATACACCACCACCACCACCCAGTATATAGATGATACTACCACCACCACCACCCAGTATATAGATGCTACACACCACCACCACCCAGTATATAGATGCTACACCACCACCCAGTATATAGATGATACACCACCACCACCACCACCCAGTATATAGATGATACACCACCACCACCACCACCCAGTATATAGATGCTACACCACCACCACCACCACCACCCAGTATATAGATGATACACCACCACCACCCAGTATATAGATGCTACACCACCACCACCCAGTATATAGATGCTACACCACCACCACCACCACCACCACCACCACCCAGTATATAGATGCTACACCACCACCACCCAGTATATAGATGCTACACCACCACCACCCACCACCCAGTATATAGATGCTACACCACCACCACCACCACCCACCACCACCACCCAGTATATAGATGATACACCACCACCACCACCCAGTATATAGATGCTACACACCACCACCACCCAGTATATAGATGCTACACCACCACCCAGTATATAGATGCTACACCACCAGCCAGTATATAGATGATACACCACCACCCAGTATATAGATGATACACCACCACCACCACCACCCAGTATATAGATGCTACACCACCACCCAGTGTATAGATGCTACACCACCACCACCACCCCCAGTATATAGATGACCCAGTATATAGATGAACCACCACCACCCAGTATATAGATGATACACCACCACCACCCAGTATATAGATGATACACCACCACCACCCAGTATATAGATGATACACCACCACCACCCACCACCACCACCACCCAGTATATAGATGATACACCACCACCACCCACCACCCAGTATATAGATGATACACCACCACCACCCAGTATATAGATGATACACCACCACCACCACCCAGTATATAGATGATACACCACCACCACCACCACCCAGTATATAGATGATACACCACCACCACCACCACCACCACCACCCAGTATATAGATGATACACCACCACCACCACCACCCAGTATATAGATGATACACCACCACCACCACCCAGTATATAGATGATACACCACCACCACCACCCAGTATATAGATGATACACCACCACCACCCAGTATATAGATGATACACCACCACCACCCAGTATATAGATGATACACCACCACCACCCAGTATATAGATGATACACCACCACCACCACCCAGTATATAGATGATACACCACCACCACCCAGTATATAGATGATACACCACCACCACCCAGTATATAGATGATACACCACCACCACCACCCAGTATATAGATGATACACCACCACCACCACCCAGTATATAGATGATACACCACCACCACCACCCAGTATATAGATGATACACCACCACCACCACCACCAGTATATAGATGATACACCACCACCACCCAGTATATAGATGATACACCACCACCACCCAGTATATAGATGATACACCACCACCACCCAGTATATAGATGATACACCACCACCACCACCCAGTATATAGATGATACACCACCACACCACCCAGTATATAGATGATACACCACCACCACCACCCAGTATATAGATGCTACACCACCACCACCACCACCCAGTATATAGATGATACACACCACCACCACCCAGTATATAGATGATACACCACCACCACCACCCAGTATATAGATGATACACCACCACCACCACCCAGTATATAGATGCTACACACCACCACCACCCAGTATATAGATGATACACCACCACCACCACCCAGTATATAGATGGTACACACCACCACCACCCAGTATATAGATGATACACCACCACCACCACCCAGTATATAGATGATACACCACCACCACCACCCAGTATATAGATGATACACCACCACCACCCAGTATATAGATGATACACCACCACCACCACCACCCAGTATATAGATGATACACCACCACCACCACCACCCAGTATATAGATGATACACCACCACCACCACAGTATATAGATGATACACCACCACCACCACCCAGTATATAGATGATACACCACCACCACCACCCAGTATATAGATGATACACCACCACCACCACCCAGTATATAGATGATACACCACCACCACCACCCAGTATATAGATGATACACCACCACCACCACCCAGTATATAGATGATACACCACCACCACCACCCAGTATATAGATGACACCACCACCACCACCCAGTATATAGATGATACACCACCACCCAGTATATAGATGCTACACCACCACCACCACCACCCAGTATATAGATGATACACACCACCACCACCCAGTATATAGATGATACACCACCACCACCACCCAGTATATAGATGCTACACACCACCACCACCCAGTATATAGATGATACACCACCACCACCACCCAGTATATAGATGCTACACCACCACCACCACCCAGTATATAGATGATACACCACCACCACCACCCAGTATATAGATGCTACACCACCACCACCACCACCCAGTATATTAGATGCTACACAATCTGGGTTAGGGTTTGGCTGGGGTAGGCCGTAATTGTAAATAAGAATTTGTCCTTAGCTGACTTGCCTAGTTAAATAAAGATTAAAATAACATAAAAAATAACAACTTTTTAACATGTAACCATTTTACGAAATAAATAAAGCAGTCAAACCCCATGTTATTGTGAATAATAACAGACTCTCTAGAGACGTTTCATGACCAGGATGGGTTAATAAAGGAGTCAAACCCATGTTATTGTGAATAATAACAGACTCTCTAGAGACGTTTCCCAGAACTCAGCTTCACGTCATGTTTAAAGAACGGCCCATTGCTGTGTTGTCGACAATAACACACTGGTTTCTCTTCACTGCTTGATTTGGGCAGGAGCTCACCAGAACTGAGTACCGGCACCTAAAAATGTCCTATCGCTTGAGTTCCTGCACCTCTTATAAAAAAATATTAGTTTGAAAGTATTGTATTGTTCCTGCACCTTAAATATAAAACAGTACAGGAGCCTATTTCAGTCCAAGTCAAGATGATACACCACCACCACCCAGTGTATAACCACGGGTTCTCTTATTGGCCTTATGGTGGTTATAGGGGGTGGGGGTGGGGTCTTATGGTGGTTATAGGGGGTGGGGGTGGGGCCTTATGGTGGTTATAGGGGGCCTTATGGTGGTTATAGGGGTGGGGCCTTATGGTGGTTATAGGGGTGGGGCCTTATGGTGGTTATAGGGGGTGGGGGGTGGGCCTTATGGTGGTTATAGGGGTGGGGCCTTATGGTGGTTATAGGGGGTGGGGCCTTATGGTGGTTATAGGGGGTGGGGCCTTATGGTGGTTATAGGGGGTGGGGCTTTATTGTGGTTATAGGGGTGGGGTGGGGTTATATGGTGGTTATAGGGGTGGGGGTGGGGCATTATGGTGGTTATAGGGGGTGGGGGTGGGGCCTTATGGTGGTTATAGGGGGTGGAGCCTTATGGTGGTTATAGGGGTTGGGGGTGGGGCCTTATGGTGGTTATAGGGGGTGGGGTTGGGGCCTTATGGTGGTTATAGGGGGGGGCCTGGTGGGGGGTTGGGGTGGGGCCTTATGGTGGTTATAGGGGGTGGGGCCTTATGGTGGTTATAGGGGGGGGGGCCTTATGGTGGTTATAGGGGGTTGGGGTGGGGCCACTAGGGTACCCTCCTGCACCTTTCGGTTGCATGCTCTCATGGGATGTCGAGGGTAGAGAATGAGCAAAGCACTACAGGAAGAGATATTCAGTGATGATTAAAAATGTTGGGGAAAATATAAGAAATGGGAAGCATTTTATCCATAGAGCATTTTATCCATAGAGCATTTTATCCATTAACATTTTGTTGGTTGATGACAATCTGTAGCATTAATAATTCCTAACCACACATATAGTTCAACAACTGCAGAGTTTTTGCCCCTGTTAAGACAGTACTTACCGTTGTTAATCAGATCTCCTGTCGTCTCTTCTTCTTCTTCTTTCTCCTCCTCCTCCTCCTCCTCCAATGAGACAGTAATCTCCCCCTCCTCCTCCACTCCAAAAACGGCATTCTCCTCTTTCTCCTCCTTCAGAGTAACATCCTCCTCCTCTTTCACTCTGAACGCTTCTTCCTCTTCTTTTGCTGAAACAGTCACCTCCCCCTCCTCCTTCATTCCAAAAACTGCATTCTCCTCCTTCAGAGTAACATCCTCCTCCTCTTTCACTCTGAACGCTTCTTCCTCTTCCTTCACAGTAGCAGTCACCTCCCCTCCTTCATTCCAAAAACGGCATAGTCTTCCTCCTCTTCCTTCACAGTAGCAGTCACCTCCCCCTCCTTCCTTCCAAAAACGGCATAGTCTTCCTCCTCTTCCTTCACAGTAACAGTCACCTCCCCCCATCCTTCTTCATTCCAAAACGGCATTCTCCATCTCTTCAGTAACATCCTCCTCTTTTACTGTAACATCCTCTTCCTCTTTCACTCTGAACGAGTCTTCCTCTCCTTTCACTGAAACGTCTTTCTCTTCTTCTTTCACGGTAACAGCCTCACCCTCCACTTGTTTTTGTATTGTAACATATTTCTCTTCCTCCTCCTCTTTCACCAGAGTTTCTTTCTCCGTCCAGCAGACCTCCTCATGGGTGGAGTAGCTTAGTGAGTTCATGGTCGGGGATGCTAACTTGCTAGCTAGTTAGCATTAGCAACTCGTCTAATACTAGCCCTAACTTAACCAGCTAGCTAGATGACTAACAACGGAATATTTAAACGAAAGGGGTAGTAACTAACTAGACGACAAAAATGAGTTTAAAACACAGCGGCTAATAATCACCGAAAGCGTCTGAAGAGCACCAATGTTTCAGCTTTGTTGCCTAGCAAGATACCGAGGTGGTTGACTTCTTCTTCTTTAGGATTTGGTTGGCGGCGCTCATCCGGGTTTAAGGTGCGTATACCGCCACCTGCTGTACTGGTGTGTGAGGCCATTCACGGCCAACCAACATTCAATTCTCGATTCGGTAACACAAATTGTGTAAAAGGAAAGTTTCCCTGACAACTATTAACCCATTCCACTATTTAACCCTATTTAATCGTACTCCAGGCCAACGGTCTGGGAGGACGGAACACTACCACTCAACACCACCTGGAACTGTTCTGCAAGTAAATCCTCGCAATCCAGAGTACTTCTCTGTCGCAGCCCCCCAACAACCTCCTGTGACCTCCGATCCATTTCTGTAGTACAGTTGACAACCATGGCTATGAATGCTAAAAAAAAGCCCACCTTTACTGAAGCACATATTCTTCCCATCACTCTCCCTTGATCTCTGCCTATTCACTGGGATCCTCTCGGGATCCCTCACCCTGTACCCATCTTCCTCTACCACTCTCTCATGGTCTCTGCCTATTCACTGGGATCCTCTCAGGATCCCTCACCCTGTACCCATCTTCCTCTACCACTCTCTCATGGTCTCTGCCTATTCACTGGGATCCTCTAGGGATCCCTCACCCTGTACCCATCTTCCTCTACCACTCTCTCATGGTCTCTGCCTATTCACTGGGATCCTCTCGGGATCCCTCACCCTGTACCCATCTCCCTCTACCACTCTCTCATGGTCTCTGCCTATTCACAGGGATCCTCTCAGGATCCCTCACCCTGTACCCATCTCCCTCTACCACTCTCTCATGGTCTCTGCCTATTCACTGGGATCCTCTCGGGATCCCTCACCCTGTACCCATCTCCCTCTACCACTCTCTCATGGTCTCTGCCTGTTCACTGGGATCCTCTCGGGATCCCTCACCCTGTACCCATCTTCCTCTACCACTCTCTCATGGTCTCTGCCTATTCACTGGGATCCTCTCAGGATCCCTCACCCTGTACCCATCTTCCTCTACCACTCTCTCATGGTCTCTGCCTATTCACTGGGATCCTCTCGGGATCCCTCACCCTGTACCCATCTTCCTCTACCACTCTTCACTGCTATCGGCATACAACACTTTCTGTCCTACTGTAACCCTGGCAACCTCAACCCGCCTTTCTCTCACCGAACACCTCCGATAGGTTGCTGACTTCTTCTTCTTCTTTTTGGGTTCATTGGCTCAAACTCAAAAGGTGTTTTATCGCCACCAACTGGATGGGGTTGAAACAATTCCCTCAAGAAAACGAATTCCACTACAGGGGAATGTATATACATATTCCTAAACCTTCGGTTATTCGAAAACCTCAAAATCCTATGTGGCGCCTGAGAGGGTGGGACAGCGTGAGAGTCCATGTAGCTCCTCAGATGTTAAGTATTTTAATTCCAGGGAATAGTTCAGGAATCAACGAGGACATTTACACGCACAGTAATGATTGGATATTAAACTGACTGTAGGCAGGAGGTAGAGGATGCAGTGGTCATGGAGGCACCTTCCACTGCTCATCTTAAATCGGCATCGCAGTGCTAGAGACGTTAACACAGACCCGGGTTCATTCCCGGATATCAGAGGATATCAGAGGGCCAATCAGGTAGCCTGATGTCAGATGTGTCCATGGAAACAGGATGTCAGAGTGCCATTAGGTATCCGGATTTCAGATGTGTCCATGGAAACAGGATATCAGAGTGCCATTAGGTAGTCTGATCTCAGATGTGTCCATGGAAACAGGATATCAGAGTGCCATCAGGTAGCCTGATTTCAGACTTGTCCATGGAAACAGGATATCAGAGTGCCATCAGGTAGCCTGATTTCAGATGTGTCCATGGAAACAGGATATCAGAGTGCCATCAGGTAGCCGGATTTCAGATGTGTCCATGGAAACAGGATATCAGAGTGCCATCAGGTAGCCTGATTTCAGATGTGTCCATGGAAACAGGATATCAGAGTGCCATCAGGTAGGTAGCCTGATTTCAGATGTGTCCATGGAAACAGGATATCAGAGTGCCATCAGGTAGGTAGCCTGATTTCAGATGTGTCCATGGAAACAGGATATCAGAGGGCCAATCAGGTAGCCTGATTTCAGATGTGTCCATGGAAACAGGATATCAGAGTGCCATCAGGTAGCCTGATTTCAGATGTGTCCATGGAAACAGGATATCAGCGTGCCATCAGGTGGCCTGACTGAATCAGACTGCTCTTGTAACCGATGTGAAATGGCTAGCTAGTTAGCGGTGGTGCGCGCTAATAGCGTTTCAATCGGTGACGCCACTCGCTCTGAGGCCTTGAATTAGTGGTTCCCCTTCTGCTATAGCAGTCTCCATCAAAGTGATCATCCCCACACCTGCTATACCAGTCTCCATCAAAGTGATCATCCCCACACATCTCGGCTCCTTCAGTCTATATATAATGACTTTTTTTTCACATGATTTTTTTGGGGAAAAAAAAGATATACATTTACAAAATAATATTTGGAAGACCCTCAGTCCTCTATCAAATCAAATCAATTTATATAGCCCCGGCCTAAAACCCCAAACAGCAAGCAAGCAGGTATAGAAGCACGGTGGCTAGGACAAACTCCCTAGGAAGGCAAAAACCTAGGAAGAAACCTAGAGAGGAACCAGGCTATGAGGGGTGGCCAGTCCTCTTCTGGCTGTGCCGGGTGGAGATTAGAAACCTAGAGGAACCAGGCTTTGAGGGGTGGCCAGTCCTCTTCTGGCTGTGCCGGGTGGAGATTAGAAACCTAGAGAGGAACCAGGCTTTGAGGGGTGGCCAGTCCTCCTCTGTCTGTGCCGGGTGGAGATTAGAAACCTAGAGAGGAACCAGGCTATGAAGGGTGGCCAGTCCTCTTCTGGCTGTGCCAGGTGGAGATTATAAACCTAGAGAGGAACCAGGCTATGAGGGGTGGCCAGTCCTCTTCTGGCTGTGCCGGGTGGAGATTATAAACCTAGAGAGGAACCAGGCTATGAGGGGTGGCCAGTCCTCTTCTGGCTGTGCCGGTGGAGATTATAAACCTAGAGAGGAACCAGGCTATGAGGGGTGGCCAGTCCTCTTCTGGCTGTGCCGGGTGGAGATTAGAAACCTAGAGAGGAACCAGGCTATGAGGGGTGGCCAGTCCTCTTCTGGCTGTGCCGGGTGGAGAACACAGTGGTTGTAGAGGGTGCAACAGGAAAGCACCTGTCACAGTGCTGACTTTTGCCTAATACCTGCAGCAAATGCCTCTACCCAGTCTTCTGGCTGGGCAGAGTACTTTAGGATTTTAGTTACTGTGGTGTAACAAGGGCCTAGCCGTGCGGCCCTACCAACCCTTCTATTTCTTCTCAATGGCCCTTCGCGTGAGGTGGGTTTGTTCCTTCGTTCACGTTGTCACTCCCTTATTTCCCGGTCTAGTATGAGGTCTTGGATAGATGAGGACTTTATTACTTTAGGTTTATACTCTTCCTATACTCCCTTACCTTGTGTCTTCTTTTATATATATCAATACCTAATAAACTTATTTTCTGTTAGTTATTATGCTCGTCAGCTAGTAGTCACTGGGAAACTAGTATTGTTGTATGTATTTTGACTCTCCTAAAAATATATTATTGTCCACACAATGAAATATTCTTTAGTGCAATCACTTTAACCTATAACCAGGGTCACTTTCTGTTCAGTGAGAGTGTCAAAGGCGTTTGCTCTCCAGATCGTTAATCTGGCCTAGTTGTCAAAGTTTCAAAGCTTTTATTAAAATCACTCTGTTTTTTTTGTCTTTATACACATCATTACAATTCAAATGGTTCTACAGTTTCCTAATACATCAATCTTTATACTATGCCAAATAATATTGCAAATATAATTCGCTTAAAACACTTCTAAAACTCTTAAACAAAACAAACACCCATATATTTACCTTGAAGCTCTGTTCCCTTGGTCCTTCCACTGGTCTCTATAAGAGTAGTAATATTTTGGCCTCTGCTGTTTATAGTACTGTAATCTTCTAATTTAGTCCGAATTCCCGATGGTTTTTACTGCCTACTGTTTAGATATTGATTCCTTTTTATCGACTCTTGGCTACTACGAGGCTTTACTTATTTCTGGGCTGTTTCAATCTTGCCAAACTGCAATTGTCACTGGCACTCCAAAGATGGAACGTTGTTGCTCCACGCCTCGCTCCGTTGAGGGGTGAAGTTCTCTCTGACACAACCTTGTTCTCTTACTCTTTTTAAGTGGTGTGAGCTTCCAATGTACAACACAATTCTTTAAGATATACCAGTCAATAGTTTTGCTCGTGCCTCGATGTCAAAGTAGTCAATACAAAACAAGAGTATAGTAAAAGTAATTTACCTTGTCTGGTTATTCTCTATGATGTCCAAATCATATGGGTTGAGGATCATGTCTAGGCACCGATCTCTCCTCATTTTATACCTCTTTTAGACACTCAGTTTGGGGGAAGATGTTCGGGAGTAGAATCTATCTCAACAGTGTGCCATTACATTATGTCCTTGCCACTTTTCTTTGCAGTGTTGCTCAAGATTAAGTAGAACTTAGTCCAATGTTAGTTCTAAAGCTCTACACAATACTCTGCTGCTGATGCCAGATGCCATAGCAGTCTCTTTCTGATGTAAAGCAGAGGGTCACTGAGCATGTGGTGCATGCGATGGGGGACTTCATCTTGCAAACAACACAGCAACGCCTCCATGCTGAGCCCTTTTTGCCCTTAGGCACATCCATGCCTGCACAGATATATTTGGGTAGATGAACACTTGTGGTAGGAGCAGAAGGGACAGGGCTTGGTGCAGTGGTGCTGTAGCCAGGAGGGACAGAGCTAGAGTAGGTAGAACGTGGTACAGTGGTGCTGTAGCCAGCAAGCTCCTTGATGAGCTGCTCTCTGAAGGCTTTCTGTGAGAGGAAGGGCTTTCCACAGCTCTTCGCCATTTCCTTGTGTAGGATGAATGCATTCACCACGGCGATGTCGATGAAATGATAGAAGAAGGTCTTGTACCATTTCATCGTCTTATGTAGAACATTGTAGTAGCCTGTCAGCGCGCCTGATAGGTCGACACCTCCCGTGTTCTTGTTGAAGTCCTTTACTGCAGTTGGAATGGGGACACTTTTGGTGGCCCATGCCCCAGTAGCGTCCTTCACACGTTTGACAACATGATCCCCACTGAAGGACTTGTGGATAGTGGAGCACATGACCACCTCTCTGGCATCCATCCACTTCACAAACAGCAGGCCATCTTCACGGATCCATCGTATGGTCCCCCGCTCAGCCTGCTTAGGCATGTCGTCCACCTTCGTCTTCGGGAAGCCCACCCTGGTGGTACGAATGGTGCCACAAGCCCACACCCCCAGCTTCCTCAGGTCTGCAAACAGGGCAGGGCTTGTGTAGAAGTTATCCACAAACAGTTTGTAGCCCTTCCCCAGCAGTTGAAAATCCAACAACGCCATTACAGAGGCATAGCTGAGTTCCTTACCGGTCGCAAAACTGTTCTTCCCCTCGTAGACCAAGAAATTGCACGTGTAGGCACACGCAGAATCAGCCAACACAAACAGCTTGAGACCACACTTGGTTGGTTTGTTTGTCATGTACTGTTGGAGGCCAATGCTGTCCTTTGAGGCCACCATCCTCTCATTGATTGACACGTTCTGGGCTGGCTGAAAGTACGTCTTGCAGGCCTCGACAATGCTGTGGTAGAGAGGTTTGATTTTGCACAGTGTATCAAACCTCGCTGTGCCTCTCTTCTTCTCATTCTCTTCATCAACCTTTGGGTCACTGATGTGAAGCGCCCGGGAGAGATCCAGAAACCTTTTGCAGGACATAACAGCCGAGGGGAAAGGCAGTTGGTAGAGAGATGACGTTTTCCAGTAGTCCTTCAGGCTTTTCAGCCTCACCAGCCCCATGTAGATGACCAGAGAAAGGTAGCAGAAAAAGTCTGCCGTGGATATGGGCTTCCATGCTGCCGTTTTGCCTGCTTGCGTCTTCTTCCCATTCTTATTCGTGTTGGACACGAGCGACTCTACAACGGATTGGGTGAAGAACAGCTGAAAAAGCTGAAGGGGGCTGTACGTAGCAGTCATGTTTAGCTGAGGTCCTGGCTTCCTTTTCGGCCTAAAAGTTGGTTTGGGTGGCTCCACATCGTCTTCTAGGACAGTGTGCCAATGCCATTCTGTCCCTCTGTTAGCGGATGGCACACTTCCCCTCTTCCTCTTCTTTGTCGGTCCTCTAGACGGCCCGGGAGGTGTGGAGCCAGAGACAGCAGGGGTACAGCTGGATGAACCAGCTTCAGAGGGGGATGGACAAGTTGGCACTGGGGGCTCCCAGTCGGGGTCAGTGCCACTGTGAAAGAAAATGTTCAGTTAGAATAGTTTCACATATGAGCCCTGCATCAACAGGTATAATAAACACACATTATTTATTTATATATATGAGTACAGGGAACATAAAGTGCTGTTCCATTTCACTTTGTTGTGGGCTTGTCTGTGTTTGCCTACATTCTACACCATACAATTAATTAATATATATACACACATATATATATATACACACATATATATATATACATACAGAAACATAGGCTATGGGTCGATCTCATACATACAAAACAGACCCTCACTCACAATGACTAGCCAACACCGCCAGCATTCAAAAGCACCGCCAGCATTCAAAAGTCGACCAAAACATCAGCCAGGAAGCATAGGAACTGAGAACTGGTCTGTGGCCCCCACCTGCAGAACCACTCCTTTATTGGGGGTGTCTTGCTAAATGCCTATAATTTTCCACCTGTTGTCTATTCCATTTGCACAACAGCATGTGAAATTTGTCAATCAGTGTTGCTTCCTAAGTGGACAGTTGGATTTCACAGAAGTGTGATTGACTTAAGAGTTACATTGTGTTGTTTAAGTGTTCCCTTTATTTTTTTGAGCAGTGTCTATACAGTCAGGCAAAAAAGTATTTAGTCAGCCACCAATTGTGCAAGTTCTCCCACTTAAAAAAATGAGGCAAATACTTATTTTCCACCATAATTTGCAAATAAATTCTTTTAAAATCCTACAATGTGATTTTCTGGATTTTTGTTTTAGATTCCGTCTCTCACAGTTGAAGTGTACCTACGACAAAAATTACAGACCTCTACATGCTTTGTAAGTAGGAAAACCTGCAAAATCAGCAATGTATCCAATACTTGTTCTCCCCACTGTATATAAATCAATTTTTAAAAAATCTCAAATGAATATGCAACCATTTAAACAACTGCATTAGCATGAGAAGCAAACACATGTTTTACTTACTGATGTGGATCTTCTTCTTCCAAAAACATTTCATCCGCGCTGGAATCCAAACTCAGATCACTCACAGAGTCCTCATCCATTCCTTCTGTGTCACTCTCAATTTCTGCCAAAATATCATCAACATGTTTATACTTGGACTTTTGATTTAGCTTTTCCACTCTTAGTAGCCATGTTTTTAACTATTTCAGATTTGAGAACAAATGTGCTTTTCTTTCACAAACAAGGACATTTGTGACCCCAAACTTTTCAACAGTACTGTATATATAGAAATACACGTTTAAAATGTGTACCAATCGATTGGTCAAAAGAACAGGTGACTAAGTCAAACAAGATTTTTATTAGTCGGGGACAGCCCTACTGGTAAAAGATACCAGTCCATCTTCATATCAACTAACAGAACTCTGCTGGTTGTCCTGGTAACAGATACCAGTCCATCTTCATATCAACTAACAGAACTCTGCTGGTTGTCCTGGTAACAGATACCAGTCCATCTTCATATCAACTAACAGAACTCTGCTGGTTGTCCTGGTAACAGATACCAGTCCATCTTCATATCAACTAACAGAACTCTGCTGGTTGTCCTGGTAACAGATACCAGTGGGCAGATCTATTGTATTTGTTCAAACTAAACAACAGCATTTACTTTTATGTGTTAAATCTGATCCGTTCTCCTCTCCTCCTCCTCTCACAGTTCCACTCAGCCCCGTTGTTTTCCCGCAGTCCACCAGCAGCAGAGACAACCTCTTCATCCCGGGAGAGGCACGACACTGGGACTCCGGGAGGACAGACCGGCTAGCGTTGTCCTGGTAACCATAAAGAGGTGACACAGACACATATCATTATGGATGCTGATGTCACTGTTGACATAAAGTGCTTTACAGAAACCCAGCCCAGACAATAGAGCAATGTAGAGGCCAGACCAAGCTGTATGCTAGGCCAGACCAAGCTGTATGCTAGGCCAGACCAAGCTGTATGCTAGGCCAGACCAAGCTGTATGCTAGGCCAGACCAAGCTGTATGCTAGGCCAGACCAAGCTGTATGCTAGGCCAGACCAAGCTGTATGCTAGACCAGACCAAGCTGTATGCTAGACCAGACCAAGCTGTATGCTAGACCAGACCAAGCTGTATGCTAGACCAGACCAAGCTGTACCATCTGGTGTTCTGATCTGGAGAGACTCTTCTCTGCCTCTTCAGCTTCATGAGGTTGTTGAGGCTCCCCAGAGGATCCACGATAGTCATGTCTCTCTCCTGTGTGAACGAGAACATCAAATGCTTAGCAGGACAGGAAAATGGTCCAATTCACACACTAATCAAGAGAACATCCCTGGTAAATCATTACTGCCTCCGATCTGTCGGACTCAACAAACAAACATTTCAATTGTAGATTGTCAGAGGGTTGGAGTGTTTCCCTGGCTATCCGTAAATAAAAAATAAAAATAAAAACAAGAAAATGGCACCATCTGGTCTGCTTAATATAAGGAATTTGAAATGATTTATATTTTAAGTACATTTTAGACTTTTACTCAAGTAGTATTTTACTGGGTGATTCACTTTTACTTGAGTAATTTTCTATTGAGGGATCTTTACTTTTACTCAAGTATGACAATTGCGTACTTTTCCCCCACCACTGTGATGCAAATGTTAAAGGGCCGTTCCACAAAATGGATGCCTTTTGCGTCCCTTCGACATTTTAAGTATACATTATGCGCTGTATATTATATTTTAAAAGCCTGTAATAATAGATTAAGTGCACGTTAATATAGACCACATGGAAAATTCAATAAATACAATTAAGTTCCAAAAATATCTGTACCAATGGCAGATTGCCCCTTAAACAATTCCTACAGTACTGAACAACATACTAAAGTGCAGAACTTCAGTATAATGCCTTTTTTTAAATACATTATTTCAACAACTGCATAGTGCCCCTGTTTATAAAACAGTACTCACTGGTGGTAATCGGATGTTCGGTCTCGTCTTCTTTTATTGAGAAATCCTCCTCTTTTACTTCAAAAGGTTCTTCCTCCTTTTTGATTCTGAAAGCTCCTATCGCTTTTTCCACTTTGACAACTTCGTTCCCATATTCCTCTTTCACTGTAATATCATCATCTTGTTTCACTGTAATATCATCCTCTTGTTTCACTGTAATATCATCCTCTTCTTTCATTCTTCAAGCTTCTTTGCCTCCTTTCACCAGTTTCTTTCTCCGTCGAGATTAGTGAGTTTATGCTCCGGGAGATTAGCCTAGTGCAGCATCAATGTAACACATTTGCTAATTTAACAAGCAAATTACGTTTAAATGAACCAGTAGATAGGTAAACAGAATTATGTTCAAAACACTAAGATTAATATACACAAGATTGGTCTAAAGAGCATCAATTTTTAGGTTTGCTAGCAAAGCACCGCGTGGATAAACCAGGAACCTTTTGTCGCTGTTGAAGAAGTATCCCGCCCGTCCACTAGATAATACGCAAGAAGCATCACCTGAAAATTTCATATCGCCATCTGCTGACTGGAGTGGGTAACGCAAATTGGAAAAATATGAATTACAATGTTCAGTCTGGCAAGCAATGTCATAAGAAGTCATTTAAAAATAACCAGATGTTATGTTCTTACTTCTTACAGCCAATACTTTCCTCCAGGATTGGCCTGCCTATTAGGCAGGATTAGGTGACAGATAGAATAGGGTGCCATACTCCGAGCTAAATTGACCAAGGCTCATCACGAACAACACATAAAACTTCATATAATTCTGCCCAAATACAATGAAAACTTCTCTCACCCAGTGGCATATGGGCTATTTAGGTGAGTGTTGGTGTCTCCCATCTCCACAGAGGAACACTAGATCTCTGTCAGAGTGACCATCAGGTTCTCGGTAACCTCCCAGACCAAGGCCCTTCTGCCCTGATTGCTCAGTTTGGCCAGGCGGCCAGCTCTAGGAAGAGCCTTGGTGGTTCCAAACTTTTCCTTTTAAGAACGATGGTAGCCACTGTGTTCTTTGGGAACTTCAGAGAGGTAACCTCCCAGACCAAGGCTCTTCTCCCCTGATTGCTTAGTTTGGCCAGGCGGCCCGCTCTAGGAAGAGCCTTGGTGGTTGCAAACTTTTCCTTTTAAGAACGATGGTAGCCACTGTGTTCTTTGGGAACTTCAGAGAGGTAATCTCCCAGACCAAGGCCCTTCTCCCCTGATTGCTCAGTTTGGCCAGGCGGCCCGCTCTAGGAAGAGCCTTGGTGGTTCCAAACTTTACTTTTAAGAACGATGGTAGCCACTGTGTTCTTTGGGAACTTCAGAGAGGTAATCTCCCAGACCAAGGCCCTTCTCCCTGATTGCTCAGTTTGGCCAGGCCTCTCCCATCTATCTAGGAAGAGCCTTGGTTCAGTTCCAAACCTCTCCCATTTCTCTGAAGACCATGGAGTCCACTGTGTTACCCTAAACCTTCATCTATCTCAGAATGACCATTTTTTTGTCTCCTTCCCCAGATCTCCCATCTATCTCTTCCAGTCCTATCCTTCACACCCTAAACCTTCCACCTCATCTCAAGACCATGATTAATGGAAACAAGATGCACCTGAGCTCAAGTCCTATTCTCATTAGCCTAAACCTCTCCCATCTATCTCTATGTAAATAAGGTATTTCTGTTTAAATATATATACATTTGTAATACTTTCTAAAAACCTGAATACTTTCCAAAGGCACTGTATGTATAAACATATGTTCCTTTGTTTTCCAGTAACCCTACCACCCCTTCCCTGATTGGAGGGAACTAATGCACAACAACTATCTCTACGTCCAGCCATACATACTATGTACATTTTACAGACACAATGTATTATACAATCTTATATTTAGTTTGACCATTAATCCTATCCTTCAGTTACCCTAAACCTCTCCCATCTATCTCTGAAGACCATCCAGTCCTATCCTTCAGTTACCCTAAACCTCTCCCATCTATCTCTGAAGACCATCCAGTCCTATCCTTCAGTTACCCTAAACCTCTCCCATCTATCTCTGAAGACCATCCAGTCCTATCCTTCAGTTACCCTAAACCTCTCCCATCTATCTCTGAAGACCATCCAGTCCTATCCTTCAGTTACCCTAAACCTCTCCCATCTATCTCTGAAGACCACCCCGTTTGATTTCTATTTGCCATATATTTTTAACTGTGATGTTTCACAAAAGTTCTTGACCTTTATATTCTCATAGTTGCTGCAGATAGTAAATTAAAAATAAACATGTTTGCTAAAAGTATTATTATATTATTGATCAATTGTCTATGACTTTTCAAATCCCCCAGTAGTGCTGTCTGCAGAGTTAGCTCCAGGTAAATGTTGCCATTCCTTGACATGCGACCAAAAACAAGCTACATAATTACAGTACTAAAACAAATGATCTAATGATTCTGTCTCTTCGCAGCTAAATCTGCAGAGAGGTTCATCGTATCCCCCATATATAGAACATTGTATTGGTTGCAATAATTTTGTATAATAATTCAAATTCAAATTTTTTTGTGGTAATGCTGCAGTTAGTTGGTTGTAATTTTGGGTAGTGCAGACATTTTCATATGTTTTTGTTAGCTGCATGTGTGACAACTCCACCAGTCCTATTTATGATATAATTTACAAAGATGAAACCTTTTTTATGTATTCAATTATTTTTTAATTTTTTTAACCAATTAGTATATTTGAGTTTAACCAGAATTTTTGTAGTATTATTTGTTCTGTCTTTTCTGGTGGATTAAACTGAAACAACTGACTTTCTATGGCTTGTATTGTAATACAGGACATGATGCTTTCATTGTGCATCTGTAAAACTGTGTGACTTCAGTGTTACGACTTCTAGGAGTAGTGGGTGCGGAGTCAGGCGCAGAGAGCAAAGGGTAAAGGAACAAATCAAAATCAAATCAAATCATTTTTTTATATAGCCCTTCGTACATCAGCTGATATCTCAAAGTGCTGTACAGAAACCCAGCCTAAAACCCCAAACAGCAAGCAATGCAGGTGTAGAAGCACGGTGGCTAGGAAAAACTCCCTAGAAAGGCCAAAACCTAGGAAGAAACCTAGAGAGGAACCAGGCTATGTGGGGTGGCCAGTCCTCTTCTGGCTGTGCCGGGTGGAGATTATAACAGAACATGGCCAAGATGTTCAAATGTTCATAAATGACCAGCATGGTCGAAATAATAATAAGGCAGAACAGTTGAAACTGGAGCAGCAGCACGGTCAGGTGGACTGGGGACAGTAAGGAGTCATCATGTCAGGTAGTCCTGGGGCATGGTCCTAGGGCTCAGGTCCTCAGAGAGAGAGAAAAAAAGAGAGAATTAGAGAGAGCATATGTGGGGTGGCCAGTCCTCTTCTGGCTGTGCCAGAAGAACACTGTGTTTATTCCGGAGAAAAGTAGGTCAAACACCAGGCGCATACAATGACCGGCCCAAAAAACAGGACACAAACAGTCTGGAGAAATACAGAAAATAACCACAAAACGAACAGAGAAACAAGCCCACACAATAGCCGGCGGGCCTAGTGCCCTTAAATATCCCACAAACAAAACTAAACTCAAAATAGGTGTTACCAATCAGACCAAACTAACAGAAACAAAAAAAAGGGTATCGATGGCAGCTAGTAGGCCGGCGACGACGACCGCCGAGCGCCGCCCGAACAGGAAGAAGCACCATCTTCGGCGGGATTCGTGACAGCAAGCCACATTTCTTCTGCCTCCTGATGTTGAAGAGGCTCTGTATCCAGTCTGTATCTCTGTTGCGCCTTCTTCACTACAGTGTGTTCTTGGGGTCCTTTAATGCTGCAGAAGTGTTTTGGTACCCTTCCCAAGATTTGTGCCTCAACGTAATCCTGTCTCGAAGCTCTGAGGGCTATTTCTTCTACCTCATGGCTTGGTTTTTGGTCTGACAGTCTCATAGCAAGGGGTCTGAATACTTACTGTTATGTAAATAAGGTATTTCATCTTTTAATAAATTAGCTACATTTTCTAAAAACCTGTTTTTGCTTTCTCATATTGGGGTATTGTGTAGATTGCTGATAGAGAACCAGTTTGGAATATGTCATTATTTAAAATCCATTTTAAAATAAGGCTGTAACTTAACAAAATGTGGAAAAAGTCAAGGGGTCTGAATACTTTCCGAATGCACTGTACAAACATCACATTGAATATTCACCTCACTTATGAAAAGCTCCCATGAGGAAGAAAGGATTCCCAGATTATCTTTTAGATATTCTGTCTTCAGGATGTTCTAGGTTGATGGCTGTTGGAGAGGGGAGGGGCAGTTGAGTGAGCTGGGGCCTTTTATTGCCCTGCCTCTGGGAGCCTGACAGCTTGTGACATAATGAGAGAGTTTGTTACCCCAATCAGCAGATGGCGATGTGAGCCTATCAGGTGATGCTTCTTGTGTGATGTATAATCTCGTGGACGGGACAAAAGGCTTCTGATTCAACCAACGCGGTGGTTTGCTATCGAACATAAAACTGAAACGTTTAAGCGTTTAAAGATAAACTTCTCCTTAAAACTTCTAGACCGCTCAGCCCAGTCAAAACTGTTCGCTGCTCTGGCCCCCCAATGGTGGAACAAACTCCCTCACGACGCCAGGACAGCGGAGTCAATCACCACCTTCCGGAGACACCTGAAACCCCACCTCTTTAAGGAATACCTAGGATAGGATAAAGTAATCCTTCTCACCCCCCTTAAAAGATTTAGATGCACTATTGTAAAGTGGCTGTTCCACTGGATGTCATAAGGTGAACGCACCAATTTGTAAGTCGCTCTGGATAAGAGCGTCTGCTAAATGACTTAAATGTTAAATGTTAAAACTTCTTAAGGCTCGGAACCCCTAGACAACATCTGCTGAAATGGCAGAGCATGAAATTAAATTTTTTGGGGGAGATTATTTAACTTTCATACATTCACAATTGCAATACACCAAATTCAAGTTTAACTTCTTGTTAATCGTGTCCGATTTCAAAATGGCTAAAGGTCACTTAAGGATACAGCTGTTACTCTACACTATCCCTAGACAATCCAGTAATGAGAGAAAATGTATAGAATATTTAGGGCTCTATTCGATCTCTATCTAATTTTTTTTAACCTAATTCCATTTTCTCTGTTTAGTTTTTCCAGATTTCTGACTTGTCCCTGTATGTCTGGTTTTCGCTCTCTAAATCACACTGTTAATACAATAACAACAACATTGGATGTTCTAAGTCCACAACAACAATTAAACCACATCAGGAGACCACTTTTGAAGTCTGAGAAAAATCTAAGACATTTTCATTTTTATGTGTAGATACCCTTTAATTCAAGTGACACCAGCAAGAGCCTTGCTTGGTTTGTAGTGTCTCTGTAGCACACAAGAGCCTTGCTTGGTAAGTGGTGTCTCTGTAGCACACAAGAGCCTTGCTTGGTAAGTGGTGTCTCTGTAGCACACAAGAGCCTTGCTTGGTTAGTGGTGTCTCTGTAGCACACAAGAGCCTTGCTTGGTAAGTGGTGTCTCTGTAGCACACAAGAGCCTTGCTTGGTAAGTGGTTGTAGCACACAAGAGCCTGGGTGTCTCTGTAGCACACAAGAGCCTTGCTTGGTTAGTGTTGTCTCTGTAGCACACAAGAGCCTTGCTTGGTTTGTAGTGTCTCTGTAGCACACAAGAGCCTTGCTTGGTAAGTGGTGTCTCTGTAGCACACAAGAGCCTTGCTTGGTAAGTGGTGTCTCTGTAGCACACAAGAGCCTTGCTTGGTAAGTGGTGTCTCTGTAGCACACAAGAGCCTTGCTTGGTAAGTGGTGTCTCTGTAGCACACAAGAGCCTTGCTTGGTTTGTAGTGTCTCTGTAGCACACAAGAGCCTTGCTTGGTAAGTGGTGTCTCTGTAGCACACATGAGCCTTGCTTGGTAAGTGGTGTCTCTGTAGCACACAAGAGCATTGCAGGTTTGTAGTGTCTTGATAGCTAATATTCAAGAGCCTTCTGCTTGGGAGGCATGACTACTTTGTAGCTAACATTTAAATTGCTTGGTTTGTGGGAAAGCTTTAGCATCAACAAGAGCCTGGTGTCATTAGCATTGGTTTGTAGTGTCTCTGTAGCTACACAAGAGCCTTGCATCATGGTAAGTGGTGTCTCTTAGCACACAAGAGCCTTGCTTGGTTTGTAGCATCTCTGTAGCTACACAAGAGCCTTGCTTGGTAAGTGGTGTCTCTGTTTAGCACACATGTGGTTGCAGAGTCATCGCTGAACAAATCACAACTGGATTGATGCTAATATTCATGATATCATTCTGCCAGGTAGGAAACCAGAAGATGGTTGTCAGACGCTAACAGCTACACATAGTGGTAGACTGCACTACTTTGTAGCTAACATTTAATTGACACGAAGATGGGAAAGTCATTTCCATCAACCAGAAGATGGTTGTCATTAGCATCATTTCGGCTGTTTAACAGCTACACATAGTGGATCATTAGCATCATCGCTAACAGCTACACATAGTGGTAGACTGCACTCAGACAGGGGCATTTCCTGGCTGTTTAATCTGGCTTTTCCATCAACCAGAAGATGGTTGTCATTAGCATCATCGCTAACAGCTACAGATAGTGGTAGACTGCACTCAGACAGGGGCATTTCCTGGCTGTTTAATCTGGCTTTTCCATCAACTAGAAGATGGTTGTCATTAGCATCATCGCTAACAGCTACACATAGTGGATCATTAGCATTTCATCTGCCATAACAGCTACACATAGTGGTAGACTGCACTCAGACAGGGGCATTTCCTGGCTGTTTAATCTGGCTTTTCCATCAACCAGAAGATGGTTGTCATTAGCATCATCGCTAACAGCTACACATAGTGGTAGACTGCACTCAGACAGGGGCATTTCCTGGCTGTTTAATCTGGCTTTTCCATCAACTAGAAGATGGTTGTCATTAGCATCATCGCTAACAGCTACACATAGTGGATCATTAGCATCATCGCTAACAGCTACACATAGTGGTAGACTGCACTCAGACAGGGGCATTTCCTGGCTGTTTAATCTGGCTTTTCCATCAACCAGAAGATGGTTGTCATTAGCATCATCGCTAACAGCTACACATAGTGGTAGACTGCACTCAGACAGGGGCATTTCCTGGCTGTTTAATCTTCAAAAAAGGAAAATACAAATCACATAGGCAAGTTTAACGACAATTTCAGGCAGATGGTTCAGAATAACTATGACAAAAAATGAATACAAATTATACCAGAGCACTTTAGAGACTGGAAGGGCAAAGGGGCATGTGCTCTACACAGGTAGAGCCGTATCTGTCCATGTTATGTATGCAACTGGGCGAGAAGTTTTCCTTGATTTTGGGCACCATTTTCCTTGATTTTGGGCACCATTATGTGTTTTTTATTTATTTATTCCAAACTGCGTTACCCACTCCAGTCAGCAGATGGCGATATGAGTATTTCAGGTGACGCTTCTTGCAATCTAGTGGACGGAACTGGAGGCTTCTTCAACAGCGACAAAGGCTTCTTATTCAACAAACGTGGTGGTTTGCTAGCGAACATTAAACCCGAAATATTGAAGCTTTTAAGACAAATCTTGTGTATATTACTCTTAGTGTTTTAAACACAATGCTGTGTACATATCTACTCGTTCATTGAAACGTAGATTGCTTGTTAAATGAGCTAATGTGGTAAATTGATGTTGCACTAGGCTAATCGCCCGGAACATGAGCTCACTAATCTCGACGGAGAAAGAAGCTCTGGTGAAAGGAGAGGAAGAAGCTTTCAGGATGAAAAGGGAGGAAGAGGAGTCTATCACGTTGAAAGAAGAAGAGGATGATATTACAGTGAAAGAGGAATATGGGAAAGAGGTTGTGGAAGAGGAGGATGTAGAAGCTTTCAGAATCAAAAAAGAGGAAGATGCCGTAATTTTGAAAGAAGAGGAAGAACCTTTTGGAGTAAAAGAGGAAGAGGAGGCTATCTCAATTAAAGTGGAGGAGGAAGACGTTTTGGGAGTGAAAAGGGATGAGGCTGAAGATTCGAGTAAGACCAGTGAGCACTGACTTAAAAACGGGCACTAAATATGCATTTATTGAACTAATGTGTGGTTTGAAAGGGGCATGCTAATGAAGTTCTACAATTTAATATGTTGTTCAGTACTCAATGAATTGTTAAAGGTGCTATCGGTCATTTGTACATATATTTTTGTGACTTTTCTATTAGATTTATTGAAATATCCATGTAGTCCACATTTAAAGTGCACTTCATCTAACAGGCTTTTCAGAATTCAACATTGGTGCATAATTTCTACTTAAATTGTCAAAGGGATGCAAAAGGCACCCTTTTTGTGGAAAGACCCTTTTTACATTTGCAACACAAACAATATTTTAGGAAATCATGAGGAAAGTTGCCATTATAGGCACTTTTCTTATACATATTCATGCCTCTTGTAAGACTCTGTGATTGCAGTAGATGGTCATAAGTTTACCATCTGTTTGATGTTCTCGTTCACACAGGAGAGAGACATGACTATCGTGGATCCTCTGGGAAGCCTCAACAACATCCTGATGCTGACGAGGCAGAGGAGAGTCTCTCCAGATCTGAACACCAGATGGTACAGCTTTGGTCTGGTCTAGCATACAGCTTGGTCTGATCTAGCATACAGCTTGGTCTGGTCTAGCATACAGCTTGGTCTGGTCTAGCATACAGCTTGGTCTGGTCTAGCATACAGCTTGGTCTGGTCTAGCATACAGCTTGGTCTGGCCTAGCATACAGCTTGGTCTGGCCTAGCATACAGCTTGGTCTGGCCTAGCATACAGCTTGCTCTATCGTGGTCTGGGCTGGGTTTCTGTAAAGCACTTTATGTCAACAGTGACATTAGCATCCATAATGATATGTGTCTCTGTCCCCTCTTTATGGTTGCCAGGACAACGCTAGCTGTTTGGTAAAGCTTTTTAAAATGTATTTATTTTTATTTCACCTTTATTTAACCAGGTAGACTAGTTGAGAACACCTTTATTTAACCAGGTAGGCTAGTTGAGAACACCTTTATTTAACCAGGTAGGCTAGTTGAGAACACCTTTATTTAACCAGGTAGGCCAGTTGAGAACACCTTTATTTAACCAGGTAGGCTAGTTGAGAACACCTTTATTTAACCAGGTAGACTAGTTGAGAACACCTTTATTTAACCAGGTAGGCTAGTTGAGAACACCTTTATTTAACCAGGTAGACTAGTTGAGAACACCTTTATTTAACCAGGTAGACCAGTTGAGAACACCTTTATTTAACCAGGTAGGCTAGTTGAGAACACCTTTATTTAACCAGGTAGGCCAGTTGAGAACACCTTTATTTAACCAGGTAGGCTAGTTGAGAACACCTTTATTTAACCAGGTAGACTAGTTGAGAACACCTTTATTTAACCAGGTAGGCTAGTTGAGAACACCTTTATTTAACCAGGTAGACTAGTTGAGAACACCTTTATTTAACCAGGTAGACTAGTTGAGAACACCTTTATTTAACCAGGTAGACTAGTTGAGAACACCTTTATTTAACCAGGTAGGCCAGTTGAGAACACCTTTATTTAACCAGGTAGACTAGTTGAGAACACCTTTATTTAACCAGGTAGACTAGTTGAGAACACCTTTATTTAACCAGGTAGACTAGTTGAGAACACCTTTATTTAACCAGGTAGACTAGTTGAGAACACCTTTATTTAACCAGGTAGGCTAGTTGAGAACACCTTTATTTAACCAGGTAGGCTAGTTGAGAACACCTTTATTTAACCAGGTAGGCTAGTTGAGAACACCTTTATTTAACCAGGTAGGCTAGTTGAGAACACCTTTATTTAACCAGGTAGGCTAGTTGAGAACAAGTTCTCATTTGCAACTGCAACCTGGCCAAGATAAAGCATAGCAGTGTGAACAGACAACACAGAGTTACACATGGAGTAAACAATTAACAAGTCAATAACACAGTAGAACAAAAGAAAAACAAAAGTCTATATACAGTGAGTGCAACTAAGTTAAGGAAATAAATAGGCCACTGTGGCGAATATAATTACAGTATAGCAATTAAACACTGGAATGGTAGATCGGCAGAAGATGAATGTGCAGGTAGAGATACTGGGGTGCAAAGAAGCAAAATAAATAAATACCAGTATGGGGATGAGGTAGGTAGATAGATGGGCTGTTTACAGGCTAAATGCAGGCTTAGCTACCTGTGTATATTGGTTCCTAACTTCCCTGAAAAGTTGCATATCACGGGGCTATTCGATGCTAATGCAGAACACCACAGGATGTTTTGTGCTGGTCAAGGGCAGACAGGTCTGGTGTGAACCAAGGACTATATCTATTCCTAGTTCAACATTTTTTGAGAGGGGCATGCTAAGATGGTGAGGAAGGCACTTTTAAAGAATAGCCAGGCATTATCTACTGACGAGATGAGATCAATGTCATTCCAGGATACCCCGGCCAGGTCTATTAGAAAGGCCTGCTCGCAGAAGTGTTTCAGGTAGCGTTTGACAGTGATGAGTGGAGGTCGTTTGGTCGCAGACCCATTACGGATGCAGGCAATGAGGCAGTGATCGCTGAGATCTTGATTGAAAACGGCAGAGTTGTATTTGGAGGGCGAATTAGTTAGGATGACATCTATGAGGGTGCCGGTGTTTACTGATTTGGGGTTGTACCTGGTAGGTTCATAGATAATTTGTGTGAGATTGGGGGCATCAAGCTTAGCTTGTAGGATGGCTGAGGTGTTAAAGCATGTCCCAGTTTAGGTCACCTAGTAGCACGAGCTCAGAAGATAGATGGGGAGCAATCAGTTCACATATACACTGCTCAAAAAATAAAGGGAACACTAAAATAACACATCCTAGATCTGAATGAATTAAGTTTTCTTATTAAATACTTTTTTCTTTGCATAGTTGAATGTGCTGACAACAAAATCACACAAAATGTATCAATGGAAATCAAATGTATCAACCCACGGAGGTCTGGATTTGGAGTCACACTCAAAATTAAAGTGGAAAACTACACTACAGGCTGATCCAACTTTGATGTAATGTCCTTAAAACAAGTCAAAATGAGGCTCAGTAGTGTGTGTGGCCTCCACGTGCCTGTATGACCTCCCTACAACGCCTGGGCATGCTCCTGATGAGGTGGCGGATGGTCTCCTGAAGGATCTCCTCCCAGACCTGGACTAAAGCATCTGTCAACTCTGTGGTGCAACGTGGAGCGAGACATGATGTGCTCAATTGGATTCAGGTCTGGTTACCACCTGCAGAACCACTCCTTTATTGGGGGTGTCTTGCTAAATGCCTATCATTTCCACCTGTTGTCTATTCCATTTGCACAACAGCATGTGAAATTTATTGTCAATGAGTGTTGCTTCCTAAGTGGACAGTTTGATTTCACAGAAGTGTGATTGACTTGGAGTTACATTGTGTTGTTTAAGTGTTCCCTTTATTTTTTTGAGCAGTGTAGTACCGAGGGCACAGCTGGGGGCAGAGGGAGGTCTTTGTGTTGTTTAAGTGTTCCCTTTATCTTTTTGAGCAGTGTAGTACCGAGGGCACAGCTGGGGGCAGAGGGAGGTCTTTGTGTTGTTTAAGTGTTCCCTTTATCTTTTTGAGCAGTGTAGTACCGAGGGCACAGCTGGGGGCAGAGGGAGGTCTTTGTGTTGTTTAAGTGTTCCCTTTATTTTTTTGAGCAGTGTAGTACTGAGGGCACAGCTGGGGGCAGAGGGAGGTCTTTGTCTTGTTTCTGGATGCATTTTGAGAAGTAGAAGATCAAATCGTTTGGGTACAGACTCAGCCTGCAGAGTTCTGTATTACTTTCTCTCTTTGCAGTAGATTGCAACACCGCCCCCTTTGGCAGTTCTATCTTGGCGGACAACGTTATAGTTAGCAATGGAGATTTCAGGGTTTTTGGTGGTTTTCCTAAGCCAGGATTCAGACACGGCTAAGACATCTGGGTTGGCAGAGTGTGCTAAAGCAGCGAGTAAAACAAACTTAGGGAGTCGGCTTCTAATGTTAACATGCATGAAACCAAGGCTTTTACGTTTACAGAAGTCAACAAATGAGAGGGCCTGGGGAGTGGGAGTGGAGCTAGGCACTGCAGGACCTGCATTAACCTCCACATCACCAGAGGAACAGAGGAGAAGTAGGATAAGGGTACGGCTAAAGACTATACGAACTGGCCGTCCAGAGCGACTAGCACGTTCAGAACAGAGAGTAAAAGGAGCAGGTTTCTGGGCACGATAGCATAGATTCAAGGCATAGTGTACAGACAAAGGTAAGGTAGGATGTGAGTACATTGGAGGTAAACCTAGGCATTGAGTAATGAAGGGAGAGATATAGTCTCTAGAGACATTTAAACCAGGTGATGTCATCGCATATGTAGGAGGTTGAACAACATGGTTGGTTAAGGCATATTGAGCAGGGCTAGAGGCTCTACAGTGAAATAAGACAGTAATCACTAACCAGGACAGTAATGGACAAGGCATATTGATATTAGAGAGAGGCATGCGTAGCCTAGTGAACATATGGGTCCAGTGAGTGGTTGGGCTGACTGGGGACACGGCGATTCAGACAGTTAGCAGGCTAACAAGCTAACAGTTGGTAGGCCGGAGCTAAAAAAGCTAGCAGCTAGTAGACCAGGGCAAGCTAGCAGTTAGCAAGGGCTAGCAGTTAGCAGGCCGGGCAGGCAAGCTAGCAGTTAGCAAACCTGGTTAGCAAGCAAGCAGTTAGCAAGGGCTAGCAGTTACCAGACCGGGCAGGCAAGTTAGCAGACCAGGGCCCGGCAGTTTAGTAATTAGCAGACCGGGTTAGCAAGCAAGCAGATAGCAGGGGCTAGAAAGTTAGCCTTGGGGGAGGACGTCGCGATGGGGGTAAGTCTGTTTTTGCCTCTTTGTGCGGTGACGTCGATAGACCAGCTTGGTCTGGTCTAGCATACAGCTTGCTCTATCAGGGGCTGGATTTCTGTAAGGCACTTTATGACAACAGTGACATCAGCATCCATAATGATATGTGTCTGTGTCCCCTGTTTATGGTTACCAGGACAACGCTAGCCCTTCCTCCCTCCCGGAGTCCCCGTGGCGTGCCTCTCCCGGTAGCACCTTACTGCTGGGTAGGAAGAGGTTGTCTGTGCTGCTGGTGGACTGCAGGAAAACAACGGGGCTGAGTGGAACTGTGAGAGGAGGAGAAGAGAAGAAAGGATCAGATTTGACACATCAAAGTAAGTAGTTTAGTTTGAACAAATACAATAGATCTGCCCACTGGTATCTGTTACCAGGACAACCAGCATAGTTCTGTTAGTTGACAGGAAGGTGGACTGGTGTCTGTTACCAGGACAACCAGCAGAGTTCTGTTAGTTGACATGAATATAGACTGGTGGATATGGATGTTATGAATATCATAACACTGAAAAAGGATTCTGCCAATGAAAAGAGAGAAACCAATAGACCATATAAAACCTTGATGAAAATTAGATTTAGAGAGAAACCAATAGACCATATAAAACCTTGATGAAAGTTAGCTTTAGAGAGAAACCAGTAGACCATATAAAACCTTCCTTGATGAAAGTTATTTTTAGAGAGAAACCAATAGACCATATAAAACCTTCCTTGATGAAAGTTAGATTTAGAGAGAAACCAATAGACCATATAAAACCTTGATGAAAGTTAGATTTAGAGAGAAACCAATAGACCATATAAAACCTTGATGAAAGTTAGCTTTAGAGAGAAACCAGTAGACCATATAAAACCTTCCTTGATGAAAGTTATTTTTAGAGAGAAACCAATAGACCATATAAAACCTTGATGAAAGTTAGCTTTAGAGAGAAAGTTTCAAGATGATCTGATGTAAGGTGCTTGTTTTACAAAAACGTTTCCATAAAACATTATGGATGTTACATTGCCTGTCCCAGTCAACCCCCCTATCTTTACTAGACTGTAGAACAGGCAAACTAAACTCAAGACACTGTTAATTAATTAACTAATACTGGAGGAAAGCTGTGATCAGGCTGCCCACTCAAGAGAAAGCTTTGAACTGTAACCAGTGCCTGCAACCTGGTTCAGGTTATCAATCAACCTACCAGGGTAGTTACAAACAGTAGAGGAATGAAATCATCAACATGGTTTGATCATATCTTTACTAATGCTGCAGAAATGGGTTTTAAAGCAGCATCCAGATCCATCAGATGTAGTGATCACAATATAGTAGCCATGTCTAGGAAAACCACCGTTCCAACGGCTGGGCCTAATATTGTGTATAAGAGGTCATACAATTTTTTTGTAGTGATTCCTATGTTGTTGATGTAAATAATATTTGTTGGTCCGTGGTGTGTAATGAGGAGCAACCAGACGCTGCCCTTGACACATTTGAAACTGCTTATCCCAGTTACTAATAAGCAGCACCCATTAAGAAAATGACTGTAAAAACTGTTAAATCCACGTGAATTGATGAGTAATTTAAAAGATGGTATGATGAAGAGGGAGGCAAAAGAGATGGCATATAGGTCTGGCTGAATAACTGATTGACAAATTGAGAAATCATTTGACTAAACTGAATAAAAATAAGAAAGCATTCCACTACCCAAGAATAGTAAAGCTGCCTTTACTGGCTTAAATAGCTGACCAATCAGCCTGTTACCAACACTTACATATTTTGGGGAAAAAATTGTTTGTCAAGATACGATGCTATTTTACAGTAAACAAATATAGACTTTCAGCTTATAGGGAAGTTCATTCAACAAGCACAGCACTTACAAATGACTGATTGGCTGAGAGAAATTGATGATAAAATATTGTTGGGGCTGTTTTGTTAGACTTCAGTGCAGCTTTTGACATTATCGATCGTAGTCTGCTGCTGACAAAAACGTATGGCTTTACACCCCCTGCTGTATTGTGGATAAAGAGTATTTTTTAATTTTTTAAAGCGAACCTTTATTTAACTAGGCAAGTCAGTTGAGAACAAATTCTTTTTTTCAATGACGGCCTAGGACTGCCTTGTTCAGGGACAGAAGGACAGAGTTTTACCTTGTCAGCTCAGGGATAATATCCAGCAATCTCTCGGTTACTGGCCTACCACTCTAACCACTAGGCTACCTGCCGCCCCAGAGCTACCTGTCTAACAGAACACAGTGTTCTTTAATGGAAGCCTGTGTACAACAAAATCAAGGTAGAATCAGGAATTCCCCAGGGCAGCTGTTTGGCACCTACTTTTTTTCAATCTTTACCAACAACATGCCAATGACATTTGAGTAAAGCCAGTGAGTCTATGTATGCGGATGACTCAACACTGTACATGTCAGCTACTACAGCAACTTAAATGACTGCAACACTTAACATAGAGCTGCAGTTAGTTTCAGAATGGGTGGCAAGGAATAAGTTAGTCCTAAATATTTCTGATTACCTTAAGTTACATGGCCTACTACGCTAATTCTGTAGCGGTATTGTTAGAGGGGGGTAAATATGAAGATTTTGTTGGTGCGCCAGGCAGGTATTAACCCTAGTTATTAAAGTTAGTTATTACGAATTATAACATTATTATTATTGTTATTAAATATTATTAAATCCGAAAGGATGAGAGTAGAATAGATAGAGTAGCGCTTCCAGACACATTATAAACATGATGGAGTCTTAAAGGAGGTCTGTAGCATCTAATGATGAAACATTATAGAGTCTTAAAGGAGGACTGTAGCATCTAATGATGAAACATTATGGAGTCTTAAAGGAGGACTGTAACATCTAATGATGAAACATTATGGAGTCTTAAAGGAGGACTGTAGCATCTAATGATGAAACATTATAGAGTCTTAAAGGAGGACTGTAGCATCTAATGATGAAACATTATGGAGTCTTAAAGGAGGACTGTAGCATCTAATGATGAAACATTATGGAGTCTTAAAGGAGGACTGTAGCATCTAATGATGAAACATTATGGAGTCTTAAAGGAGGACTGTAGCATCTAATGATGAAACATTATGGAGTCTTAAAGGAGGACTGTAGCATCTAATGATGAAACATTATGGAGTCTTAAAGGAGGACTGTAGCATCTAATGATGAAACATTATGGAGTCTTAAAGGAGGACTGTAGCATCTAATGATGAAACATTATGGAGTCTTAAAGGAGGACTGTAGCATCTAATGATGAAACATTATGGAGTCTTAAAGGAGGACTGTAGCACCTAATGATGAAACATTATGGAGTCTTAAAGGTGGACTGTAGCATCTAATGATGAAACATTATGGAGTCTTAAAGGAGGACTGTAGCACCTAATGATGAAACATTATGGAGTCTTAAAGGAGGACTGTAGCATCTAATGATGAAACATTATGGAGTCTTAAAGGAGGACTGTAGCATCTAATGATGAAACATTATGGAGTCTTAAAGGAGGACTGTAACATCTAATGATGAAACATTATGGAGTCTTAAAGGAGGACTGTAGCATCTAATGATGAAACATTATGGAGTCTTAAAGGAGGACTGTAGCATCTAATGATGAAACATTATGGAGTCTTAAAGGAGGACTGTAGCATCTAATGATGAAACATTATGGAGTCTTAAAGGAGGACTGTAGCATCTAATGATGAAACATTATGGAGTCTTAAAGGAGGACTGTAGCATCTAATGATGAAACATTATGGAGTCTTAAAGGAAGACTGTAACATCTAATGATGAAACATTATGGAGTCTTAAAGGAGGACTGTAGCATCTAATGATGAAACATTATGGAGTCTTAAAGGAGGACTGTAGCATCTAATGATGAAACATTATGGAGTCTTAAAGGAGGACTGTAGCATCTAATGATGAAACATTATGGAGTCTTAAACAGGACTGTAGCATCTAATGATGAAACATTATGGAGTCTTAAAGGAGGACTCATCTAATGATGAAACATTATGGAGTCTTAAACAGGACTGTAGCATCTAATGATGAAACATTATGGAGTCTTAAAGGAGGACTGTAGCATCTAATGATGAAACATTATGGAGTCTTAAGGAGGACTGTAGCATCTAATGATGAAACATTATGGAGTCTTAAAGGAGGACTGTAGCATCTAATGATGAAACATTATGGAGTCTTAAAGGAGGACTGTAGCATCTAATGATGAAACATTATGGAGTCTTAAAGGAGGACTGTAGCATCTAATGATGAAACATTATGGAGTCTTAAAGGAGGTCTGTAGCACCTAATGATGACACATTAGAGTCTTAATTACTATGGAGTCTGATGCTTTAAAGGGGAAGTTTACCCAACATCCAGGAACTCCTAAGTGATTCCATACATTGAAACTAGTCCAGTGGATTTTTCCTGTAGTGCTGTATTGAAACAGCTGCTCCCTCCCTGTAGTGCTGTACTGAAACAGCTGCTCTCTCCCTGTATTGCTGTACTGAAACAGCTGCTCTCTCCCTGTATTGCTGTACTGAAACAGCTGCTCTCCCTCTCTCTCCCTGTGGTGCTGTACTGAAACAGCTGCTCTCTCCCTGTAGTGCTGTACTGAAACAGCTGCTCTCTCCCTGTAGTGCTGTACTGAAACAGCTGCTCTCCCCCTCTCTCCCTGTAGTGCTGTACTGAAACAGCTGCTCTCCCTCTCTCTCCCTGTAGTGCTGTACTGAAACAGCTGCTCTCCCTCTCTCCCTGTAGTGCTGTACTGAAACAGCTGCTCTCCCTCTCTCTCCCTGTAGTGCTGTACTGAAACAGCTGCTCTCCCTCTCTCTCCCTGTAGTGCTGTACTGAAACAGCTGCTCTCCCCCTCTCTCCCTGTAGTGCTGTACTGAAACAGCTGCTCCCCCTCTCTCTCCCTGTAGTGCTGTACTGAAACAGCTGCTCCCTCTCTCTCTCCCTGTGGTGCTGTACTGAAACAGCTGCTCTCTCCATGTAGTGCTGTACTGAAACAGCTGCTCTCTCCCTGTAGTGTTGTACTGAAACAGCTGCTCTCTCCCTGTAGTGCTGTACTGAAACAGCTGCTCTCCCTCTCTCTCCCTGTAGTGCTGTACTGAAACAGCTGCTCTCCCCCTCTGTACTCTCCCCCTGTAGTGCTGTACTGAAACAGCTGCTCCCCTCTCTCTCCCTGTAGTGCTGTACTGAAACAGCTGCTCCCCCTCTCTCTCCCTGTAGTGCTGTACTGAAACAGCTGCTCCCCTCTCTCTCCCTGTAGTGCTGTACTGAAACAGCTGCTCTCCCTCTCTCTCCCTGTAGTGCTGTACTGAAACAGCTGCTCCCCCTCTCTCTCCCTGTAGTGCTGTACTGAAACAGCTGCTCCCCTCTCTCTCCTGTAGTGCTGTACTCAGCTGCTCCCCCTCTCTCCCCTGTAGTGCTGTACTGAAACAGCTGCTCTCTCCCTCTGTACTCTCTCCTGTAGTGCTGTA